>NC_136793.1:52460311-52673963 GCF_951216825.1 Electrona antarctica
CATGGTTAGTATTTGCATATCATTAATAACGTGCCCTATGTTGGGTGTTATTAACCAAAATGCTAATGATGTTAAGCTCTAATCCTCCCCTGAGCAGCTCCCTTAAGACCGCATGGGTGTATTTTCATCAAGCAACGCCAACAGGTTACCATTGTCATTAAGGGATGAGCCCCAATCTGCAACTGCATGGAACTTCTGAGATTTGCATTTTTTGCATAACAGTGGTGGAGACTATGGGGACTGGCGGAGTCACTTTTCAGGAATGTGGGTCTTCAGATGCCTTTTAGCCTCTGTTGGATGTGTGGGCATGTACACGTTATGTATCATGGGGGGTGGGGGGCGTTGTCCCCTTAGGTAGAACACATTTTTGCGGTTTTCAGAGAAGGGGGGGGGGGGGGTGAAAGATGCAAGAAAGGGGAAAGTGTGGAAGAGGGGAAAAAAAGAAAGGGGGGGGGGGGGGGTTCCTCCAGCGGAAAAGTACAGCCAATTCCTCCATCCCCCGCTTTCTCTCTCGTTCTCTCTCTCTCTCTCTCTCTCTCTCTCTCTCTCTCTCTCTCTCAGCTGGGCATGATGGTAGAAAGCCAAGACAAAAACCTCCATGGAGAGAAAGCCCCTACAGCAGGCCTTGTCGCTCTGTCAACCACTCAAAGACTGCTTTAGCTACACATCAGCTATTGTCTGACTGAGGACTGGAACAATAGGGAGATTTGGCCTCGATGTGTGTCTGTTCTCAGCGTGATGCGGCTTAGAAGACGGGGGTGCTGAAGGGGTTAAAGTGATGTTTCGTTTGGTGAAGCATCAAAATGCTTGTTGCCCCCCCCCCACACACACACACACCCCGCGTGAGATTCACAAGGTGTCATGTATCCCATATTTGATGATGGGACCCGATCGCTCAAATGCCCCACACATATGCATCACATATGTGCCCACCCCGACAGAGCTAAGCTCTGAGTCAACAGTTGCATTTTTTTCAAAAGGAAAAATGCAGCCCCCCCCCCCCCCCTCTCCCCCCCTCCTTGTGGGAAAACACAGCCTAAACATCATTCGTGACTACGCATTCCTTATCTTGTGCAGCTGATAATGGTGCACCAACTCCTGTGGAGTCTAGCAGTATGTTGATAAATGCTTAGTGTGATTTCTTTGTTTTTGTTTTAAATAATTAGTGAAAGAGATGACCCCTTTCATTTGGCAGTCTGTTACTTGAATCCCACAGATGTGAAGAAAAACGAGTCGCCCCGGTATTTCTACTAAATAGCAACACTGTATCTGCTTACAACCAAACAAAGTGATTTTTGGTGCTATTTTTTAATAGTTCGATGGCGGCCAACGCATTTACGGGAGTCTCCATATTTAGAATGCCGGGAAACAGAAGTGCTGCTTGTCTTCACCATTGACTGGGGGGGGCTTAAAATGCTTGACTTGCATTTCCTGGTTTGTGTTAAAGTTTGGAATGAAACCCGGCCTGACCCCTGGGAAACAATGCAGGCTTTAATGGGCCCAGGGGGAGGGTCTGGGGGAGGGCAGGAGGGAGGGGGGCTGTCACCGGGGCCCAGGGTTCCAGCACCCAGGCCACTGTTGCCATGTCCTGCTTAAATTTAAGCAACCTTTGGGCTTGTTTTTTTTTTTTTTTTACCCTTGCTTGTAAATATTGGTAGTTGCATTTCTTTTTTTTTGCTTTTGTTTGTTTGTTAATTTTTCTAAAGGTGTAGTGGCTTATTTTGGGCTTGCTTCCTAAATGTTTGAACCAGCGTTTCATTTTCAAGTCAAGGACCCCCCTAAATCAATATAGATTTGTCCCCATCTGAAAACATTGTATGCCAGGGACCCAGCCCCCAGCCATACAAGATTTGCGTTGTTAAAAATGTCTTTTGGCTCTATTTCATAGACCCGCGGTTGCTTGTTTCTCTCGCAAAACCTGGCAACGCTGACCCAGGCTTGCAGAGAGAGAGAGAGAGAGAGAGAGAGGGTGGAGTTCAAGATGAACCAAAGGCCAAGCTTTACAACTCTTCCACATGTCACATCGGTGGGATTTATCACCCTCCTCTGCAGGATGATGCAGGACATGACAAAACAACAACACCACATTCTACTCAACAGACTCGCCCTGTAGCTCTCGGCTCATGTCTTTTCCCATAGCACTGCCTTTATCACACGCACACGAACACGTCACACGAGTTCGGGGCGGTGTTGCCTCCCAAATGAACCCATTTTTTGACCCGAGATCAGATTCTAAAAAAAATGTCTTCTACATATCCCGACTGTTTTCTGAAAAAGCTACGTTTCCATGTCGGCCGTTCTTTTCGATTTTTCAAAAAATAGCAGACCTACAAGCTCGTAGCGTGCCACTCGGTGGCGCGCTACGAGCTTGTAGATCTGCTATTTTTCAATAGCTAAAGCATAACGTGATGCTAACACCAAAAGGGGTTCCCGCCCAAAAATGGGTTAAACCATTGTATTCCTCTTTTATAGGTTGGCTTTTTATAATATCGGTGGGCCAGAAACTGAAGTCTTACTTCTACAGTTGCGCTTAATTATATACACCAGAGGCCATAAAAAATACTGTAAATGTATGTAAAAACACACACACACACACACACACACACACACACACACACACACACACACACACACACACACAGAGTGGACAGGGGGTCCGCAGACCAACGTGCCAGCCAGGGACCACCAGAAGAGAAGATTAATGTTAAAAATGTCAAACTTATTCAATAGATTTTTTTTCCCTCAAAAACAGATTCAAAAGTAGCAGATGTACAAGCTCGCAGCGTGGCACGCTGTGAGCTTGTACATCTGTTTTATTTTAATTTTCATAGCCAGCGTATAAAATATGTATATGTATACAAAATTGGTTAAAATGATAGTGATGCTGTTTTAACACGTCTTCACCCCAGACCCCACTTTAGAGAACCACTGCCATAGAGTTCTATTAACCCATTTTGGTGTTTTAAACATTATGTTATAATTTAGCTATTGAAAAATAGCAGCTCTACAAGCTCATAGCGCGCCACCGAGTGGCGCGCTACGAGCTTGTAGGTCTGCTATTTTTGAAAAATCGTAAAAATGTGGGGCGCAAATCTTTGGAATATACATTCTTTCAAAGTGAATGTTTTTTTAACTCGGGTCTAAGTGGGTTAGAGAGGCAGTGCTATTATTGTAAATCGCTCTGGATTAAGAGCGTCTGCTAAATGTCCTAAATTGTAATGTGGGCTGGGTCTTCTCTGTAGGGGGGGAGGGGGTGGGGGGGGGGGGGGGGGGGGGGGTGAGGGGGGGTTGAGAGTAGAGAGACATGCAGACTTCTCACACTGGGATCAAGTGTGTGAAGGTGTGAAGCGGGGCTGTTTATTTACGGTGGCCATGCACTTGAAAGAGAGGTGCTGGTAGATTCGACAAATAAGCTTAATAGAGCTATTGTGTGTGTTTTCCCCAACCCCTCCATTGAAGAAGTCACATAGGGTGGTCAATGAAATATATGGTTTTAATGCATTACCTGTCCTTGTGTCTGTCTGTCTGTCTGTGGCCACATGTGGGCAGAGTCGAAGGCGACAAATGGTTTGCTTACGAAGGATCCCACATGCTGTCATTTTATTGGACCTCGGATGTTCTTTTTTATATGTGACACTGGAATCTCCCTCGTGTATCTAACGATTATTATCCCTCTTTACAGTATGCCCTCTTTACAGTATGCCCGACTGACCCCGAAGGAGGTCTTCTAGGTCAGCAGTGGTGGAAAAAGTCTCAATTGTTTTAACCCATTCAGGCCTGACTTCAAAAAAAAAAAAAAAAAATCTTCTAAATCCTCCGGTTTTCTGAAATAAATATTTTCACGATTTTTCAAAAATAGCAGACCTACAAGCTCGTAGCGCGCCACTCGGTGGCGCGCTATGAGCTTGTAGATCTGCTATTTTTCAATAGCTAAATTATAACATAAATGGGTTAAGTAAAAGTACCAATACTGCAATTTAGAACCACTTCGTTACAAGTAAAAGTACGGAAATTAAAATGTACTTGAGTAAAAGTGCAAAAGTATCGGCATCCAAATGTACTTAAAGTACTAAAAGGTAAAAGTACCCGTGTTGCAGAATGTCACCTTTTCAGTGACATTCAGTTTCAAATGTGTACAAAGATCTATTGAAAATAGCAGATCTACAACGCGACCGCATTGAGAGCTTGCAGATCGGCTATTTTCAAATGGCCGAAATGTATAGGGTTGAAGTGGTTAATGTATGTTTTCTAATCAAAATTGAAATCGTAAAAAGTAACTAGTAAGTAAAGTGTTCAAACAATTGTAGTGGAGTAAAAGTACAAATTGTGGTCCCTGAGATGTAGTTGAGTAAAAGTACTGAAATTGGAAATACTCAAGTAAAGTACAAATACCTCAAAATTGTACTTGAGTACAGTACTTAAGTAAAAGTACTTAGTTACTTTCCACCACTGGAAGTCAGTTACATTACAAGTAGTACCCATACGATAAGCTGCATTCACACAGGCAGAATAGATAGAACAGTCTACCATTCATTGCCAATGGAAGCCAGTGACGCCAAGATACAAAGATGCATCCGACGCTTTGTGTAGCCGCTGCAAAAGCTACAAATTGAAGCTGAGCCGGATTCAACTTCCAGATCCAAAGCTACACAGCTACAACTGTAGCTGCAATGAGAATGTAAAATGATGACAGACGTCACTGCGGAGTAGTGCGGGATGCGATGCGTCTTTGCATCTGCCTCATGTGAATGCAGAGGAATAACCCACGTAGTGTTTCATGCTTGCTGAGAGTGCACTTTAGCCCAAAGGCGGCGGGAGGGTATGATAAAATGACTCTTAACCCATTTTGGACTGAGGTCGATTAAAAAAAAAAAAGGCTTCCAAATCCTAACATTTTTCTGAAAAACCCATGTTTCTATGTCAGTGGTGCTCAACCTTTTTAATGTCAAGGACCCCCAGAATTATCTCTATTGGGCCACGGACCCCCCCCATCTCAAAATATGTAGTTCCAGGGACCCCCCCTGCAGAAGAAAATATTTTAGTTAGAAATGTTCGCTCTGAAATATATATTCAAAGATTTGCGCCACATTTTAACAATTTAAAAAAAAATAGCAGACCTACAAGCTCGTAACACCAAAAGGGGTTCCCGCCCAATATGGATTAAAGCAGGTATGACGTTGAAAGTTTTAGCTGGGTCTCCTCGAGGCTTAGTGGAAGTGTCGCTCCGCTCCATACTGGGAAGGATTAATGGCTGAAAAGCTCTTCATTTTTTAGACTTCCAGCTCAATCTGCGCTGATCCACCGCGCTTCTATCTCACGATGGCACACACCGCGCTCTGTGGTCCGTCCAGCCCTTCTGTGCATTCTAATCAGGGGTGTGTGTGTGTGTGTGTGTGTGTGTGTGTGCGTGTGTGTGCGTGTGCGTGCGTGCGAGCTGCTTGGAAATAGAATAATTATAAATCAATGTAGGCGCAGGGCCAACTTGTAGCTTTTGGCTGATTCATTGCGACTGTATTACACAGAACTGTTGAATGTTTTGATCAAAGCTTCGATTTTCCCCTATGGTGGAAACGATGCGCTTTATTTTGTTATCCATGTCCCATTTTGTTCACCTGTAAACGTGATGGGCTCTGTTTAATCTGTTACACGCATCCCCAATAGTGTTTTAATAACATGAGTGTACGATACGATACAACTTTATTGTCAGCTTTCACTGAAATTTGCTTTGCGTCCATGACGTCACCGTTCAAGATACAGACAGGACATACACAGTACATTGCACGAGGTACATTACAGGACACACATCACAGAAGCAGACAGGAACAAGAACAATAGAACATATCCATATCCTTCTTATATTCTGGGACTCTAAACCGCCTCATGGAGGGCAACAGTTGATATTCATCATTTAAAACATGTAAGGGGTCAGAGGAGATGCTCTTCGCCAGTCTAAGCATGCTATTGATCTGGGGCTTCTTTCGACTGGCCTACCAACAATGTAGCTATAGGAAGAAGACGGTAAAGGAGACGGATTTCGAATTGATTGCATTTTTGGTTTATTTTTATTTTTATAATGTTTCTGTCTCACGATCTGGCTCTGAGCTCCGTCAATAAAGCTCTAGTCCATCCCAGTTCCCACTGCTCTTTGCTCCGTCACTGTGATCAGAGATAAGAAATGCCCCCACCACCCCCCCCAAAAAAAAAGAAAACGTAAAAAAAAAAAGAAGAAGAATGTGTCTTATATCAATGTCTCAGAGTCCAGTTCACCTTTCTGTGGTGCACAGAGGGGCTCATCATAATATGGTTAACCCGTTCTGGGCGCGAACCCCTTTTGGTGTTTTAAAGCATTACTTTAGCTATTGAAAAATAGCAGATCTACAAGCTCCTAGCGCGCGCGCTAGGAGCTTGTAGATCTGCTATTTTTTAAAAATGTGGCGCAAATTTGGAATGTATATTTTTTTAACTCAAATCTTTGCTTCTGGGGGGGGGGGGGGGGTTCCTGGAACAACATATTTTCAAATGGGGGTCGGAGGCCAATTACATATCATTTTTGGGGTCCTTGACATGAAACATTGAGCACCTCGGATACAGAAACATTAGGCATTTCAGAAAACTGTCAGGATTTAGAAGACATTTTTAGGCCTAAATGGGTTAAATTGTAATCCCACTGTGAAATGAGTGGGGGGGGTGCCTGCCCATTGTTCCTGTACATACAGTGTGGCTAACCCCTGCATGCTCCCCAGTCAGTGAGGTTGAATCATGGCGAATTTTAAACCTCATGCCATTTAAATGGTAATCTCTCTTTGGGCTTTTTAGAAGTCCTTCCATTCACCATTCATTATATCTAGAGAGGGTTTATCCCACACACACCATCCCCCCCCCCCCCCCTCCTCCCCCTCCCACCCTCACTCCCTTCTAATTACCTTTAGTACATGAACCCTGCAAAAAACCTTCATGAAAGCCCACTCTCCTGGAGGCTTTAGCGGTGAGCCGGTTGGGGGGAGAGAGAGAGAGAGAGAGAGATAGACCTTCTCTCTCATCTCGCTCACGTGCTCTTCGAAAAATTACAGACACGGCGCTCTATAATCCAGCTCATTTGAATATAAGAGAATATGTCGGTTGCATGGGGCATGTTGCATTGTCAAAGCATGGAGTCCTTTTCATCAGGCCATCGGGTGAATGGATGAGCATGTTGACTAGTACCGGTACTAAGCGTATCGGCCTCCTCGTTGTGTTCTTGTTACAGTCGTCGTTCACATGTAATGTTGGGTGCCACCGATATTGTCCCTTATCATTTGACCCATTTAGGCCTGACATCAACATTTAAAAAAATCCTTCTAAATCCTCCAGTTTTCTGAAATAAATATTTTCACGATTTTTCAAAAATAGCAGACCTACAAGCTCGTAGCGCGCCACTCGGTGGCGCGCTATGAGCTTGTAGATCTGCTATTTTTCAATAGCTAAATTATAACAATGTTTAAAACACCAAAAGGGGTTCCCGCCCAAAATGGGTTAACGGTCCTTTTGCGCAGATCACGCAAACCTCAGCAAAAAGAAAAGGACAATATCGATGGCCTCCAACTGTAGGAGATTATATTGTTGATATTCTGCTCCACGTTTGGACGTGATCTCCTCTTGTTTTGGATCCTTTTCATGTCTCTCTCTCAACCCCACTGACCAAACGGGATGTAACCCGAACACAAGCCATTTTTTGGTTGATGCCTTTCAACCTGTCCTGACCTATAATAGAGCATGGGTTTTGAACCGGTGGTCTGCGGTCCCCTGGTGGCGCGCGGAGGTATTGCAGGTGATCCCTGGCTATGCATTCAGGGGAAAAAAAGATACCTTTTGGTGTTTGAAGCATTATGTTATACTTCAGCTATTGAAAAATAGCAGATCTACAAGCTCACAGCGCGGCACCGCGTGCCGCGCTACGAGCTTGTAGGTCTGCTATTTTTGAAAAATCGTGAAAATGTAGTGCAAATCTTTGAATATATATATATTCTTTCAGAGCCAACGTTTTTAACTCCAATCTTCTTGGGGGGGGGGGGGGGTCCCTGGAACAACATATTTTCAGATGGGGGTCGGCGGCCAATTACAGATAATCTTGGGGGTCCTTGACATGAAAATGTTTGAGAACGACTGACATAGAAACATGAGGTTTTTCAGAAGACATTTGTAGAATCGTTCCCAGGTCTAAATGGGTTTGTCTTGCCTCGGCTCACGGCTTCACGGTGCGGCGTTCAAGGGTATGGGTTTTATGCCGTTCAGACTATGGGGTTTAATGGGCAAGTCTCCCATTGGCTTAGTGGCAGCCAATGATGAAAAAAAGGTTCCACTAGGTCGCTAGTAGGTGAACATGTTGTCCAGCGTGCTTTTCAAGCAGCTGGCAAAGAGATAGCAGATCTACAAGCTCATAGCGCGGCACCGAGTGCCGCGCTACGAGCTTGTAGGTCTGCTATTTTTGAAAAGAAAACTCCTCTTTTCAACCCATGGACACTACTGTGTCGGGTGGGTCTATGATGGACCCTAACCCGACACAGTGGTCCCCAGGTTGCTCCCTGGATCAGAGGCCTTTTTGGGGCACTTTGACACGCACGCACGCACACACACACACACACACACACAGAGAGAGGGACTCGTTCATACCTTTATTGTACAAATGTGTCACTCATTGAAATGACGGATGTGTCTACTGACACATTGTACAGCAACATACAATAGGCGTAATGCTCAGGGAAATGAGCTTGTACACCAGAAAACCTTACAGAGTGACATGCAGTCAGTGGAGCTGCTCAGTGGCCACCACGACAAGCATGGACTGTTTTAGAGATTGCTGAGGAACAGTTATGAGGGACAGAGACTACAATGTTGGAAGGCTGTGAAGATTCCACTGGTGTTACCCACACAAAAAAAAAACCCCCAAAGAAAACACCCAATTTCTGTATTTCCTTGCATTGTGTTGTTGGTCTTCCTACCTGTACCTCACAGAAGTGTTTCCATGGTTAGCTTTTGTCTTACAGTAGATATTAATTACTAGCATTTACCCCGTGAAGGCCTGAGGCAGATTAAAAAAAAAAAAAAAGTCTTCTGAATCGGGTTTTAAAAATGTTTTAAAAATGTTGAAAAATAGCAGATGTACAAGCTCGCGAGCGTGGCACGATTGTACATCTGATATTTTCGAATAGCCCACGCAGAAATGTTCATTCAAGCGCCATTATTTTGATTGCTGTTTTTTTTCGAGACCTACATGCTCGTAGCGCGCCACCGAGTGGCGCGCTACGAGCATGTAGGTCTGCTATTTTTGAAAAATCGCAGAACCACTGACATAGAAACATAGCTTTTCCAGAAAGCTGTCATTTCCAAACAGACATTTTTAGAATCTGATCTCAGGTCAAAAATGGGTTAAGAACACTTCCTTTCCAGCAGATGATGTCACAGAAAGAGAGGGGAGGAGGGGGGACGGCCGCGGGGGGGGGGACGGGACGGGACAGAATTCAGATGTAATTGCCCATTGACTGACTGACAGCGATGGACGGGGGGGTGACCTTGTTTAGCTGATATCATAATTAGGAAGCCAATGCGGCTTGCGTGGGGGGCGGAGTCGGCCGCCCTAATCTGGTCCCTTTAAACGTTTGATCTCCGGAGCGTTCCGCCGGCGGGTTCCATCCGTGATACAGATCAGTGAACGGCGTGGGCCACATTCCAACCGGAGTCGCTCTTTGGAGAGCAGGGCTATTCACCGTAACCATGGCGTCCACAACCCCATCTGCTCTCTGTAGGGGGGGGGGGGGGATGGTGCACATGGTTGATTTTGTGTGTGTGTGTGTGTGTGTGTGTGTGTGTGTGTGTGTGTGTGTGTGTGTGTGTGTGTGTGTGTGTGTGTGTGTGTGTGTGTGTGTGTGTGTGTGTGTGTGTGTGTGTGTGTGTGTGTGTGTGTGTGTGTGTGTGTGTGTGTGTGTGTGTGTGTGTGTGTGTGTGTGTGTGTGTGTGTGCCGCCCTATGTGTGTCTGATATAGTACTTAATGCCGTGGACAGTGCCCAGGCTTAATTCCAAGCTTCCTCCACTGAGTTTTATTATGTGGGCTAGAGGTAGATGGGTGGGGGGGGGGGGGGGGGGGGGGGATTAATGGAAGCTTTTTGGAGATTGCTGTCTTAACCCCTTTAGGCCTGACGTCGAAATAAATTTAAAAAAGTCTTCCAAATCTTTTTTATTAAAAAACCTCATGTTTCTATGTCAGTCGTTCTCAAACATATTCATGTCAAGGAACCCCAAATATATATGACATTGGCCGCCGACCATCATCTGAAAATATGTAGTTCCAGGGACCCTCTCAGTTGCAAAGATTTGAGTTAAAAACTTGCTCTGAAAGAACATATATTCAAAGATTTCAGGCACATTTTCACGATTTTTCAAAAATTGCAGGCCTACGAGCTCGTAGCGCGCCACTTGGTGGCGCGCTATGAGCTTGTAGATCTGCTATTTTTCAATAGCTAAAGCATAACAAAATTCTAACACCAAAATGGGGTTCCCGCCCATAATGGGCTAACAGTTTGCTGCCACGCAAGACTTTGGGGTTACCTCGATGACTGGAGAAGTAACTGAGAATATCTGAGGCTCACAGGAGGAGATCCTCAAAGGAAATACATCTTTCTTTGATCCCTCTCCATTTACACGTGCGTGCATACACACGCGGTAGTAGTATAGGCTACATTGCTTGTGTCGGCTCGCGGTCCTTTTTGGTGTAGCCACCTTCTTCTGTAGGCGTTGGATCTTTCCATTCTTCATACGTTGTTCTCTCGTGGTCAGCATTATGCTGCTAAGCCGCTGGCAAAACTTAAAACTCCAAACACTATGTAATTTCACCTACTATTTCTGACCGTGCTTAGTTTTAAGGACATCCTGTTCCACACTACTTCGTTTTTTTTTTTTTTTTTTGCGTAGCCTTTCCCTCTACCCCGAGCCTACCCCGAGTGTTCTAAATTACTGCCCTCACTTATTCCTGTCTTAACAGCTTTTCCGATTTTGAAATGTTCAGCAAAAGAAGTAGCTCCCTTTTTTAGGAAACGAGGTTAAGGTTAACTGTTGTGCGAGAGTGAATGTGTGCAACGTCTTTGAGTATAGGCTTTCTTCTCTTAACGTTAAAGGGAACTTAAGTTGTTGAAATACTTGCCATTAATATAGTGGTTGCAACTGTATTAATTGATTGCCCGAGTCCCGTGGTGGGAGTTCTGCTCTGGTTTTGGTGAATATTAAGTAGTTCCGGTCACTTTGTGGGGGGCACTGGGGGCCACGCATTTAAAGTAAATAATTCCACAAAACTAGCGTCATTTGTATTGTTGACCTATTTCTAAAATATTAGCGCAACATTCGTTCAACTTTGACCCATCTATCCCATAGAACAATGTTTTGGGGCGTAATGATATGGACACAAAAAGTAGTTCCGTGTGATAGAGGGGTAAAAAATGAACGAAAGTTGCACTATATGTTAGAAATAGGTCAACGATACAAATTACGCTATAGTGTTGTGAATTAATTTACTTCAATGTGTGCTGTGGCCCCCTGTGCGCCCCACAAAATGACCGGAACTACTTAATATTTCACCAAAACCAGAGCAGAACCCCCACCACGGGACTTGGGCAATGAATACAGTTGCAACCACTAATGGCAAGTATTTCATACAGCTTAAAGGGGAAGTAATGTAATTATGAAAAAAATCATTAACATGGTGAAACACATCTTGATGATGTCATCAAGATGTGTTTCACCATGTTAATGATTATTTTCAGACCTCTAGTTCTAGGAAACACAGAATGGGGGAACCTTTTTATTATTTCCACACAACAGCTCTAAGGTATATTAATGACATAGTAAAATGTTGAAAATGAGTGGAATGCCCCTTTAAGTTAAAAAATTCTGAACTATCCCTTTAAGGGAACGTTGGTAGATTTCGCTGCCAGCTTGCGAGATGAAAAGTGAGAGGAATGCTCTTCTGACAATTGCACTTCTTTGAGGAGAGCTTACAAATGATCCCCATGACAGAGAACTGTAACACTTTCACATAGTACTGATCATCTATATTTTAAGTTGTTGACCTTAAAAAAAAATGAAGCTCTGTGTTTTGGGTACAGAGCCCTCCATTTGACACTGTCATGGTTCGGAGGAGAGAAAGGAGAGACTGTAAACAAATCACTCGTGTCATTTTAGCCCTCTCCTTTCTCCTGTCAGGCTCGCTGAATAAAACATATAAGACGTCTGCACTCGGTGCTCTTGTCCTCTTCAAGAGCCTCTCACAGCCTGCTTGTTGTACCTCACTTATACTACACCTTCACAAAATGATAGCTGGAGCTTAACTCATTCAGGCCTGACGTCGAAATTAAAAAAAAAAAGTTTTCTAAATCATGACAATTTTCGGAAAGATTTGAGGCACATTTTAACGATTTTTCAAAAATAGCAGACCTACAAGTTCATAGCGCGCCACTCGGTGGCGCGCTATGAGCTTGTAGATCTGCTATTTTTCAATAGCTAAATTATAACAATGTTTAAAACACCAAAAGGGGTTAATGGTTAATGTGGTTAAACGCTAACGTGACATGGATGCGTTCCAGGTCTCAATGGATTAAGAATCCTTTGGATTAGGCAATGCCTGGTGGGCACTTAAGCCCCGATCGCCCCCATTAACTCAATTAATGATTTGTGCCTTCAGCAAGGTATTTTGCTTTTCATGCATTTAGATGAATTTATATTAAAGAATTATTTACGGGAAACAGTAGAAAACCCCTTATACGCAGTGAAATCCATGGTGTTCGTTCGAAGCCCAAACCGCACCAATGATTCGCCCATGCGACTCCTTGCGACATGAAGCTACTTGCAAACTCATTGCAACCATTATCCCCAATGGCAGTTGCAAGCAAGGAGTTGCATCGGTGTGGCTGACCTTAAATCGGTTTTGTTGCAAGGAGTTGCATCGGTGTGGCTGACCTTAAATCGGTTTTGTTGCAAGGAGTTGCGTCGGTGTGGCTGACCTTAAATCGGTTTTGTTGCAAGGAGTTGCATCGGTGTGGCTGACCTTAAAAACGGTTTTGTTGCAAGGAGTTGCATCGGTGTGGCTGACCTTAAATCGGTTTTGTTGCAAGGAGTTGCGTCGGTGTGGCTGACCTTAAATCGGTTTTGTTGCAAGGAGTTGCATCGGTGTGGCTGACCTTAAATCGGTTTTGTTGCAAGGAGTTGCATCGGTGTGGCTGACCTTAAAAACGGTTTTGTTGCAAGGAGTTGCATCGCTGTGGCTGACCTTAAATCGGTTTTGTTGCAAGGAGTTGCATCGGTGTGGCTGACCTTAAATCGGTTTTGTTGCAAGGAGTTGCATCGGTGTGGCTGACCTTAAAAACGGTTTTGTTGCAAGGAGTTGCATCGCTGTGGCTGACCTTAAATCGGTTTTGTTGCAAGGAGTTGCCTCGGTGTGGCTGACCTTAAAACGGTTTTGTTGCAAGGAGTTGCATCGGTGTGGCTGACCTTAAAAACGGTTTTGTTGCAAGGAGTTGCATCGGTGTGGCTGACCTTAAAAACGGTTTTGTTGCAAGGAGTTGCATCGGTGTGGCTGACCTTAAATCGGTTTTGTTGCAAGGAGTTGCATCGGTGTGGCTGACCTTAAATCGGTTTTGTTGCAAGGAGTTGCCTCGGTGTGGCTGACCTTAAAACGGTTTTGTTGCAAGGAGTTGCATCGGTGTGGCTGACCTTAAAACGGTTTTGTTGCAAGGAGTTGCATCGGTGTGGCTGACCTTAAAACGGTTTTGTTGCAAGGAGTTGCATCGGTGTGGCTGACCTTAAAACGGTTTTGTTGCAAGGAGTTGCATCGGTGTGGCTGACCTTAAAACGGTTTTGTTGCAAGGAGTTGCATCGGTGTGGCTGACCTTAAAACGGTTTTGTTGCAAGGAGTTGCATCGGTGTGGCTGACCTTAAATCGGTTTTGTTGCAAGGAGTTGCATCGGTGTGGCTGACCTTAAATCGGTTTTGTTGCAAGGAGTTGCATCGGTGTGGCTGACCTTAAATCGGTTTTGTTGCAAGGAGTTGCATCGGTGTGGCTGACCTTAAATCGGTTTTGTTGCAAGGAGTTGCATCGGTGTGGCTGACCTTAAATCGGTTTTGTTGCAAGGAGTTGCATCGGTGTGGCTGACCTTAAATCGGTTTTGTTGCAAGGAGTTGCATCGGTGTGGCTGACCTTAAATCGGTTTTGTTGCGAGGAGTTGCCTCGGTGTGGCTGACCTTAAAACGGTTTTGTTGCGAGGAGTTGCATCGGTGTGGCTGACCTTAAAACGGTTTTGTTGCAAGGAGTTGCATCAGTGTGGCTGACCTTAAAACGGTTTTGTTGCAAGGAGTTGCCTCGGTGTGGCTGACCTTAAAACGGTTTTGTTGCAAGGAGTTGCATTGGTGTGGCTGACCTTAACCCATTTTGGGCGGGAACCCCTTTTGGTGTTAGCATTATGTTATGCTTTAGCTATTGAAAAATAGCAGATCTACAAGCTCATAGCGCGCCACCAAGTGGCGCGCTATGAGCTTGTAGGTCTGCTATTTTTTGAAAAAATCGAAGAACGACTGACATAGAAACATAGCTTTTTCAGAAAACTGTCAGGATGTAGAAGACATTTTTAGAATCTGATCTCAGGTCAAAATGGGTTGTTGCAAGGAGTTGCGACTAGTTGCAACTAAGAGCTGCAACTGGTGTGGTTTGGGTGTAACTCTGTAGAATATGGACCCATGTCCAGGAAATCTCCCATTTTTGGGTCCATTTCCGTCCCCTCTTGTCTTGCCATGATACAGTTCCCCCCGATGCTAAACCCCACCACGTGTTCTCCTCTTGTCTTCCCCCAGATGATCCAGCTGACCAGCGTACTTGCCTTATCTGTGGAGACCGCGCCACAGGCCTGCACTATGGCATCATCTCCTGTGAAGGATGCAAGGGCTTCTTCAAGCGCAGCATCTGCAACAAGCGCGTGTACCGCTGCAGCCGCGACAAGAACTGCGAGATGTCGCGCAAGCAGCGCAACCGCTGCCAGTACTGCCGGCTGCTCAAGTGTCTGCAGATGGGGATGAACCGCAAAGGTGAGCCTAGGGTTTTCTACTCGCGGCCAGATGATCTAACAAGGTCACAACAACGTGCCCACGGAATATAGCGTCGCAGTCCCCCCCCCCCCCCCCCCCTACCAGGGCCCAGGAAATGATTCCCCGTTCATTTTCCTCATAGACATTTCAAAAAGTATTTATTTAAAGACCTTTTTTAAGCGTCGTACAAAGCCAACTCGAGTTGTGAGAAATCGTGACAGTAAACACAATTTTTTTTGGGGGGCCAAACAAAGAATTAGAAAGAAGAAAAAAACGCTTTTTTGTTGTTTTTATTCTTTGTAATTATTTGTTTGTTGTCATGATTTGTCACAACTCGAGTTGGCTTTGTACGAGGCTTATAAGGTCTTTAAATACATACTTTTTGTAATGTCTATGGGGAAAATGCATTGGGAATTATTTCCTGGGCCTGGCGTCGTCATGAAAGGGGGCGGGACTGCGATGCTCTATATAGTGTTGGTGATTGGCTGAAATTGTCAAACCGCCTGAAAATGTATTTTCTGTTAAAAAGCTTGAGAGACCCCTACTTTATACTAGCAATGATAGCTATCAGAATATATAATATAACTGTTTATATTTAAAAAATGATAATGTTTTAACCTTCAAGCAGAACATAAAGTAACTAAAACTAAAACCACCCCTACTTTTTACCACCTGTATGATTGCACATGCAAGGACACCATACACCAGCAGGGGCAGTATAGGCTGTGTCTCAGGGGAAAAACATTATTATTTACTTAAATGGGTTGCCAGATTGGCTCTGTCCCAGCTCCTCTATACTCACTCCTACAAGGTTATGTAAAGAAGGAATGGGGGCATCCAATATGAAGGTAGATGTGTTGCAGAAAATATGTGAGTTTGTAGATTTCATTTGAGCACCCATATAATTCACCACTCTCAAGGTTACCATAATTCCATTCTTACTTTATCCAACCTTCCATATTAAAACCCATTTTGGGGCGGGAACCCTTTTTGGTGTTTTAAGCATTATGTTATACTTTAGCTATTGAAAAATAGCAGATCTACAAGCTCGTAGCGCGCCACTCGGCGAGCTTGTAGGTCTGCTATTTTTGAAAAGTCGTGAAAATGTGGTGCAAATCTTGGCATAAATATTCTTGCGGAGCGAAAGTTTTTTTTTTACTCAAATCTTTGCTTCTGGGGATCACTGGAACTACATATTTTCAGTTCATTTTTATATGAACTGATATACTGATTTTGTGAGCGTCGAGCACACACACACACACACACAACAAACATGCCAATATTATATTACCTAATTATGAGGAATGAACCAGGCTACACTTCCCGTTGAGATTCAAACTCTCTTTTTCTGTGGAATTTCTTCACCTCCAACTTCCAAGTGAATTACAACATTGAGGCCTCATTATTAGGTCACCAGGTCAATTTAGTTTCCCCAGGAAAATGAATAAAATTTTTCATGTCAGCGGTGCTCAACCTTTTTCATGTCAAGGACCCCCAGAATTATCTCTATTGGGCCACGGACCCCCATCTCAAAATATGTAGTTCCAGGGACCCCACCCCCCCAGAAGCAAATATTTTAGTTACAAATGTTCGCTCTGAAATATAGTCAATGATTTGCGCCACATTTTAACGATTTTTCAAAAATAGCAGACCTCCAAGCTCGTAGCGCGCCACTCGGTGGCGCGCTATGAGCTTGTAGATCTGCTATTTTTCAATAGCTAAATTATAACATGATGTTTAAAACACCAAAAGGGGTTCCCGCCCAGAATGGGTTAATTCAGATCCCAGAAACCACCCAACAACAGCAAGTTGGGGTACGTGGTTGGGTGGCCTTTCTGGAAATTGGAAGCTGGATTCAATGTAGTTATTAATTAAGTGGTTTAGTTTGACAAGCTGTTAATAATAATAATAATACTGTTCAAAAAGACAGACTTAACCACCGTCACAGAAAAATACATAAATAAATAAGCAAGATTTTCAACCAGTGGTCCTTGAGGCCTGTTCCATGTGGTAACCAAATGGACCCTTATAGCCTAGATCTTTAACTCTTGAGAGTGTAAAATGAAACCAAATGGACCCGTACGGGTTCATTTGGTTTCATTTCACGCTCTCAAGAGTTCAATTATTGTTAAATATCTGCACTACTTCATTTACAAGAAGTCTACACAATTAGAGAATGTGGAAGAATTGTTATTTTGATCGACATTTGCCAAAAGCATGGAATTGTAGACAAAATCGTACCCAACGACAACACACAACACAACATTTCACGCTCTCAAGAGTTCAATTATTGTTAAATATCTGCACTACTTCATTTACAAGAAGTCTACACAATTAGAGAATGTAGAAGAATTGTTATTTTGATCGACATTTGCCAAAAGCATGGAATTGTAGACAAAATCGTACCCAACGACAACACACAACACAACATTTCACGCTCTCAAGAGTTCAATTATTGTTAAATATCTGCACTACTTCATTTACAAGAAGTCTACACAATTAGAGAATGTGGAAGAATTGTTATTTTGATCGACATTTGCCAAAAGCATGGAATTGTAGACAAAATCGTACCCAACGACAACACACAACACAACATTTCACGCTCTCAAGAGTTCAATTATTGTTAAATATCTGCACTACTTCATTTACAAGAAGTCTACACAATTAGAGAATGTAGAAGAATTGTTATTTTGATCGACATTTGCCAAAAGCATGGAATTGTAGACAAAATCGTACCCAACGACAACACAATAGTCTTTAGTTTTGGGTCTGAGAGGCTAAATCTCATCAAAGGCCCAATAAATGATGGGCCCATTCTGGGCGGGAACCCCTTTTGGTGTTTTAAACATCATGTTATAATTTAGCTATTGAAAAATAGCAGATCTACAAGCTCATAGCGCGCCACCGAGTGGCGCGCTACGAGCTTGTAGGTCTGCTATTTTTTGAAAAATCGTTAAAATGTGGCGCAAATCATTGAATATATATATTTCAGAGCGAACATTTTTAACTAAAATATTTGCTTGATTGATGAAAAGGGTTGAAAACCCACTGCACTAGAACCATGTTGTAATCCTCTGTACTGTAGTTAAACAGCACCCTCTGCTGGACAGAGGAATAGCCTACACGTGTGACTTTTCTCTAGCTAGCTACTCCAATGTAACGGATTCAATTGTTTTCACACCAAGCTGAGCTATGATTGTTCTTATGAAATGATTTTTCTTTTATCAATAAATGGATGCAAAACCTAAGTAGTCATGTGTAAAGTAATCTTTCCTTTCCAGTAAAATTCATTTTCTTGCTTTTCAGCAATCAGAGAAGATGGCATGCCCGGAGGGAGGAACAAGAGCATTGGACCTGTTCAGGTAAATATCAACGGTGCCAATTATTCCGACCTCTCGATATTCCGACCTCCCATGATTCTGAACTAACACTATTACTTACTTACTTACGCCTATCGCCCAACCTTGGGCATAGGCCACGAACAAGAGCTCTCCAGGCATCCCGGTCCTGGGCCATTTTCTCCAGCTGTCCCCATGTATGGTCAGATCTCTTCACATCTACTAACTAACACTATCCCTAACCATATCCTCAGTCATAACCAGCCACGTAGGTCGCGAACCCTAACCTAAGTCTTAACCGGACACGTAGGTCGCTAAACCTAACCTCAGTCTTAACCGGCCACGTAGGTCGCGAACCCTAACCTAAGTCTTAACCGGCCACGTAGGTCGCAAACCCTAACCTAAGTCTTAACTGGTCACGTAGGTCGCGAACCCTAACCTAAGTCTTAACCGGCCACGTAGGTCGCTAACCCTAACCTCAGTCTTAACCGGCCATGTAGGTCGCTAACCTTAACCTCAGTCTTAACCGGTCACGTAGATCTCTAACCCTAACCTAAGTCTTAACCAGTCATGTAAGTCTCTAACCCTAACCTAAGTCTTAACCGGCCACGTAGGTCGCTAACCCTAACCTCAGTCTTAACCAGTCATGTAAGTCTCTAACCCTAACCTAAGTCTTAACCGGCCACGTAGGTCGCTAACCCTAACCTCAGTCTTAACCAGTCATGTAGGTCTCTAACCCTAACCTCAGTCTTAACCGGTCACATAGGTCTCTAACCCTAACCTCAGTCTTAACCGGTCACGTAGAACTCTAACCCTAACCTCAGTCTTAACCGGCCACACCTCAGTCTTAACCGGCCACATAGGTCGCTAACCCTAACCTCAGTCTTAACCGGCCACACCTCAGTCTTAACCCATTTAGGCCTGACGTCGAAATAAAAAAAACGCTCGCTCTGAAAGAATATATATTCAATGATTTGTGCCGCATTTTCACGATTTTTCAAATATAGCAGACCTACAAGCTCGTAGCGCGCCACTCGGTCTAACACAAAGCATGTAACAAAATTGACCCAGGTTAGCTCGTCCATTACATAAAGTCTACCATCGGCACTAATCGATAATTTGCATTCCCTTTCAGAATTAGCCCACACATTATTGACAGTATTCTTTAGAGCTTCTCAGCAGAATTGCATTACTAAGGAGGGGAAGAGCTTGGGTCCAAGTGCCAGCTACTGAATATTCACAAACACTGCAACAGGAAATATACTTGGGCCCATTTAGAAATGTTGTTAATCCATTGAGACCTGGAACGCATCCATGTCACGTTAGCGTTTAACCACATTAACCATTAACCCATTTTGGGCGGGAACCCCTTTTGGTGTTTTAAACATTGTTATAATTTAGCTCTTGAAAAATAGCAGATCTACAAGCTCATAGCGCGCCACCGAGTGGCGCGCTATGAACTTGTAGATCTGCTATTTTTGAAAAATCGTTAAAATGTGCCTCAAATCTTTCCGAAAATTGTCATGATTTAGAAAACTTTTTTTTTTAAATTTCGACGTCAGGCCTGAATGGGTTAAGAGTGAAAAGATCTATTCAGTCTCCCCATTTCATTATTGCCCGTGAATACATGCAGAGCAGACTGGTCAGGGAACTGGCCGACCCCGAGGCTAATTAAAACGGAGTCATCATAACTGTGAAGCTGCAGAATTGTATTCAGGACAGCGATGGTGGTCAATTCAGACAATTCTGTCGCAATAAAAAAATAAATTATAAAAAATACAAATTGGTGTGGGAAAAAAAAGGGAACGTGGCATTTTTTTTGTGTGTGACCATAATGAACGGAGCACCTTTCTGTCATTATTAAATGATGAGTATCTTGTCGTTTCCATTCGCGTGCTGAATTGGTGGAAGTGAAAAGTAAATTGACCCCCGAGCCCCCAATTCAGATCACTGCGGATACAAGGCAGTTTTTTTTCTTTTCTTTTTTATTTAAATGCACTCGAGATGTTTTATTTAGATTTTTTTTGTGTCACTTGAGCTTTTCATTTCTTTACGTGGAAGTGCAAGAAGAATGACCATTAAATCCTCTTATTTTAAGCTTTATGTGTGCATCTCTAAGTCTGAACCCAGCTCCACTTCCTCACCTCGCTCGTCCGTCATGCCTCGTTTTCCATTTCACCGGTACGGCGTTTTGTTTGCGCCGTGGCAAACATCGTCCTTGCACCTCTGTGTTAACTGGATAGCTCGTCAATGCTGATCAATTGAATGAGACGCAAAAAAAAAATACCCTGGTCACACGGGGACATAAACCCATTTAATGCAACTAACTTTCTTTCTTTCCTTCTTTCTCTCCATCTCTTCTGCTCTCCGCTTCCCCCTCTCACTCTTCTGCCTCCTCTCTTTCTTGTCTACCCCCCCCCCCCTCTCTCTCTCTCTCTCTCTCTCTCTCTCTCTCTGTCCTCAGATCACAGAGGAGGAGATTGAGCGAATCATGTCAGGCCAGGAGTTCAAGGAAGAGGCGCCGGAACACACCTGGGGCAACAACGGCGACAGTGACCACAGCTCGCCTAGCAACGGCGCCTCGGAGGGCAACCAGCCGTCACCCGCCTCCACATTGTCGTCCAAGTGAGTTTCCTCGCCGCCGCTGCCGCCGCCCCCTCCCCCCCGCTCAATCTGGGCAAACGGTGGCATTCGCCGCCCTCCATCGCTGAGATAATGAGCTGGCCGTGACAGCCCTAACACCTCATTCCCGTCTCTGCTAGACTTAGTTAAGGCATTCATCAGCGAAAGAATGCCATGAATATGCAGCCGCTGCTTCTGCTCCTGCCTCTGCTTAAGGCTTTGGTGATAGCAGCACACAAAGGACTTGGCACGCTTATCTGGCATTCTCACTACGGAGACGATGGCATTGTCTATCTGCAGTCATCAAGGCCAAATATTGTCTAGGTGGCTAGTGCGGTGGCATGTATTTTAGTCTCATTCTATGTAAACATTAGACTTATCTCCCCCAAGGCTACATAAACTCATAATTAATTGCAATGCACTTTTTTTTCCTTTTTTTTTTTTTTTTATCAAATAAATAGTCAGCAGAAATGAGTGAAAGTAATGTAGCGCCAAGTGAAATGCATATTTATGAACACGGTGAACTTGATGGAAAAGTTCTAGTCTACAAGCATCCACGTTGTGATCCCTCTGAAACCAATCACAACCAAGTGCTTTCATTCCACTCAAGCGCCTCACAGCAGGATTATTTGGGTTAGTTTGAAAAATCACATCTACCGTAGGGTGGTATGGTAAACACTGGGACCCCACTGTTCTGCATCATTGTATGTGCCAATCTGTTCTCACGCACATAGGGTTCCTACACAAATTTAGAAAGTATGGAACATTATGGAATGTCATTTCATACTTTTCCAGTAAGTTTCATTTAGTTTTAGTCACATTTTAGTCACCTGAAATGTTGTAGTGTTAGTCTAGTTTTAGTCGACTAAGTGTCATAAGATTTTAGTCGGCTAAATCTACAGTTTATTTAGTCGACTAAAGTGTGTTTTGACAGGCCTTGATGTCGTTGTAATGGCAGTTTTTACACTTTGGTTGCATGCTGAAAATAGCAGATCTACAAGCTTACAACGTGTCACGGCGCGACGCGTTGTAAGCTTGTAGATCTGCTATTTTCAGCAACTTAGCATGAAACTGGATCTCTTGTCCACTATTCCCTCCCTAACATTTTAGTCTAGCTTTTATTTGTTGACGAAATTGTCAATATTTTTAGTCATAGTTTTAGTCATCATAGTTTAGTTTTCATTCAGTTTCCATTTAGTTTTAGTCGGTGAAAAAAGGTAGTCGAGGGCAAACATTTTTCGTCTTAGTTTTAGTCGACGAAATCAACACTGACACACACACACGCGCACAAGCACACAAACCTCTAACTTTCGCAACCTCTCTCTCTCCCTCCACTAAGTCGCTCTGTGGAGATGAACGGCTACACCGCCGCTCTCAGGGACCAGTACATCAACACCTCCATGTCCACGCCCTACCAGCTCCTGCCTCACCTGTTCAGCTACGCCGCCCAGTCGGGGCTGCTGGCGCCGCAGCCCCGCAGCCTGTACCCCCAGTCCCACCCCCTCGTGCTGCAGCTGGTGGCAGCCGAGGACCTGGCTCCACTGGCCACCCCCATGCTTATAGAGGATGGGTGAGTTGCTTTACATTTTTTTATGTTGTATTATTATTATTATCGCTCCACTGGCCACCCCCCATGCTTATAGAGGACGGGTGAGTTGCTTTACCTAAAGACTGTTGTATAGTATTATCTCTGCTGTCGGGAGGAAACCTCATAACTCCAAAATGTTCATTTTTCAGGAAATGAAAAATATACATTTTTCAGGAAATAAAGAAGACCGTATATTTTTTAAAACAAAGCAATACTGCCTCATCGAAGTTGGTGTTGTAACTTTTATATATTGTCAATTACTTCCATGAGAGGGAGAGAGGAGGAGAGGTGGAGTTGGTTGCTTTAGCAGACATTTTGAGTTTTAGTCATAGTCTCTTCAATAGTTTTCATTTAGTTTCAGTCACATTTTAGTCACCTGGAATGTTTTAGTGTAGCTTTAGTCGACTAAATATCATAAGATTTTAGTCGACTAAATCTACAGTTGATTTAGTCGACTAAAATGTATTTTGGCGGGCCTCGATGCCGTCGTAATGACTGATTTTACACTTAAAAATAGCAGATCTACAAGCTTGTAGATCTGCTATTTTCAGCATGCAACCAAGTGAAAAATTTCTTATACTGGATCTCTTGTCCACTAGTCCCCTTCCTAACATTTTAGTCTAGTTTTTATTTGTTGACGAAATTGCCAGTATATTTAGTCTTAGTTTTAGTCATCATAGCTTAGTTCATCTAGTTTCCATTTAGTTTTTGTCAGTGGAAAAATGTCGTCGACGGACATTTTTCGTCTTAGTTTTAGTCTTAGACGAAAACAACACTGACGGGTGATGTGATTTCTTTATTCTTTTCCAGATACAAGGTGACCCAGGTGGAGCTGTTTGCCCTGCTGTGCCGCCTGGCGGACGAGCTGCTCTTCCGCCAGATCTCCTGGATCAAGAAGCTGCCGTTCTTCTGCGAGCTCTCCATCGAGGACTACACCTGCCTGCTCAGCTCCACCTGGCAGGAGCTCATCCTGCTCTCCTGCCTCACCATCTACAGCGCGCAGATCTTCGGCGACCTGGCCGACGTCACGGCCAAGTACACGCCCTCGGACGACGAGCTGCAAGGGTGAGTGTGGCCTGGCGAAGAGATTGCGATCGGGGGTGGTCGCGCATGCGTTTGGTCCACACGTACTAGGGCATTCTAAAAAAAAATGTCTTCTATATCCTGACAGTTTTCTTGAAAAACCTATGTTTCTATGTCAGTGGTTCTCAAACGTTTTCATGTCAAGGACCCCCAAAAATATATTGAATTGGCCCGCCCCCCATCTGAAAATATGTTGCTCCAGGGACCCCTCAGAAGCACATATTTGAGCCAAAAATGTTCGCTCTGAAAGAATATACATTCAAAGATTTGCGCCACATTTTCACGATTTTTCAAAAAAATAGCAGACCTACAAGCTCGTAGCGCGGCACTCGGTGCCGCGCTACGAGCTTGTAGATCTGCTATTTTTCAATAGCTAAAGTATAACATAATGCTTCAAACACCAAAAGGGGTTCCCGCCCAGAATGGGTTAAACAATCAAGACAAGAGTCGATCAAGAAATAAATCGAATCACCCCTGCTGGCACAAACATGTGGGTCTAAAAGTGTATTGATACCTGCCAACCAGCGCTGTCCAGGTAACAAAATTAAACTTTTAAAGTTTAAACTTTCCACAAAAATAATTAGAAAATGCTCGATAGTGGGCTCGATAAGAACCCCGGCTCGATACGCCTGATCAATAAGGTGCTTGTTATCAATAGAAATGAACGAGCTCCATGCCTTCGGTTCGCTTTAACCCAGACTCTTCTCCCGTCTGGCTCCAAAACTATGTAATGGATAATAGGACACTCTCTGTTGCTGCACAACTATGTCCGCTGGTAGGCGAAATAATCCAATAAATGACGTACCAGGACAATTACGTATTGTTTTTTTTAATGTGCTAAAAGTGTGCTTTTGAGAGGTTTTTTTCCTCATACGATAAAAGTGAACGGAATCGCTACATCCAGTTCCTGGAGCACAGAAGCTACAGATAGAAGGTGATCGACAATATGTTTGACGTATTAAGCATGGCCAGGTAACCAAAAAAGATTCTACTACCAAAGTTAAACATCGCTTTTAAAAGGGTGAATATTAAGCTACAGCTTTTAACTGCTGTACGTTTAATGGTGATGGAAAGCAGCCTTATTAATTTAGGTCGTTCCTAGATTAGATGGAGTGGCTCATATTGCCTCTGACCCCTTTATATCAAGGGTATCAGTTCTCATTAATGTACAACTATAAAACACTGGCGTTTTGTGTCCTCTCTAACTCCATATTTCACTATAGCGAGCGGCGGGCGTCCGGATTTAAAGGATACGATACACTTCATTGCACCCTGTGTCATGCACTGAGAACCGTAGATATACAAGCTCCCGAGGTGTTGCTCTGTGACACGGTGTGAGCTTGTAGATGAGCTATTTCTGCTGCTTAACTAGGTATAAATCCCGCCTCTACCGCAACAACATTCTCCTACAAAGGCAAGGCGTTCCACTCCGTGAGTTCTATATCATCCAAAAGGGTTTGATATTTCTGCTATCACAGTGGCCCGTATTGTTGTTGGACGAAGGCCAGTTATCTGGTCCATGTCGGGGAGGATGACTCAAGACAGAGCTCTGGCTAGCACCGTCTGGGGCATGAAATACACATCTGTCCCACGCCAGGGTAGAACGCACGCGGGGGTTCACCGCTGTGTAAATCAGACCTGAATTATCTGACCCCATGACACATTTTGCTCCTAATTTCCTGCGAGATTTACGCCGCCGTCATGTTGCCTTCAGTCAATTTGCCTGCGGTTTATTCATCCGAGGTGCCACGGTATCCAATGTACGGTGGCAGAGCCAGCTTTTGGTAGACATGAGAGCTTTGAGATCTGCTTACAGAGATGTGAGGTCTGTGAGTACAGAGAATGACAAGGATGAAGATTGGTGCGCGGATTTACTGGGTTGGATGGCAGAAATACCGGGAACGGTTTTGGTCAGCAAGACATGATGTTAAGTTGAGCACATTCTGCCCTCAATCACTGTCACGGTTCTGACATAATCCCTTTCCTCTCTGTCCTCCTTGTGTCTCATTTTAGCGAAAGAAACTTTAATAATGAACTCTTATGGGAACTGACTCTTGTCTTTGACGTTTTACTCCCTTGTTGTCACGCTCCATTGGAACATGTGATTCATTGAGCAGGTTTTATGCAGACCTTTCCAAACTAAAACTTGTGTTTTTGAGTTCAGCGCCATTGACCAACGTTTTCCCGTGTGCCTTCTCAGGTTCAGCGAGGACGGCATGGAGGTGATGGAGAGGCTGATCTATCTATTCCGCAAGTTCCACCAGTTGAAGGTCAGCAACGAGGAGTACGCCTGTATGAAAGCCATCAACTTCCTCAACCAAGGTAACGGCAACTGTTTCACCGCACATTCAGTAAAGTCCCAATGAGCACTAACTATGAGACCTAGCAGAACATGTCTGTCTGTCTGTGTGTGTGTCACGCTGTAACACCACCCGCCCGCCACCAGAGGGTGCAGCTGTATCACACACACACACACACACACACACACACACACACACACACACACACACACACACACACACACACACACACACACAAAAAAACTTAAAAAAAACGTAACTTAAAAAGAAAACTTAAAAAGAAAAAACTTTAAAAAAAAAACTTAAAGAAAACACATACACAAACTAAAAAAATAACTTAAAAAAAAAACCTTAAAAAAAGAGAACTTAAAACTTAAGTACGTAATTTATTCTAATTGTTGATTTTGCAATTTACGAGCTGCGTTCGCTTCCCGCGTTCGCGCGTCTTACTTGTCATGTGTATTCATACTGTACATGCAACATTTCTACCCTCTGCAGATATCCGGGGATTGACCAATGTCTCCCAGCTTGAGCAGCTGAACAAGCGGTACTGGTATGTGTGCCAGGACTACACCGAGTTTAAGTATCCGCACCAACCCAAACGCTTCCCTGAGATCATGATGTGTCTGCCAGAGATCCGCTGCATTGCCGGTAAGATTTCTCTGCTAGTTTGTTGCCGTCTGAAGCTCAGTCCACATCAGAGTGACGCCGTCGCAGTGGTCTGAATTGCCACGTTGAGGGGGTCAGTGCATGCCGGCGCAATGCGTCGCAAGTGACTCGACTGATTTGACTAATATGTGACTCGTCAAATTGCATAGAGAAACGTAGCAATGCAATTCTGATCACAAACACTATTCATATCATGTTCTTTCTCTCTCTCTCTCTCTCTCTCTCTCTCTCTCTCTCGCTCTCTCTCTCTCGCTCTCTCTCTCTCGCTCTCTCTCTCTCTCTCACACACACACACTCACACACACACACACACACACACACACACACACACACACAATTTAACCCATTTAGGCGTGACCTCGACATTTAAAAAAAAAAGTCTTCTAAATCCTCCAGTTTTCTGAAATAAATATTTTCACGATTTTTCAAAAATAGCTAAATTATAATGTTTAAAACACCAAAAGGGGTTCCCGCCCAAAATGGGTTAAGTGATGCTACTTTATATTCTAGCTGGGAGGCATTTCATTATTATTATTATTACATAATATAACATTATATTATTACAAAAACATGTCGCCAAGTGCACAATCTTTTTTCTTTTATATACCGGTATATTCCATGTGGCATACAGACACCCACTAGTTTGCTGGTTCATTGTTTATACAGGTAATGGCCATGACCTATTGTGTTGTAGGATTTGGGTTGTAGGATAAAAGATGCATTCATATTGACGTTGGCATGCATGTGTATTTTCAGGGAAGCTGGTCAGCGTTCCACTAGAACAGCTCCCCCTCCTGTTCAAAGCAGTCTTGCACTCCAGCAAATCCAGCCTGAACAGCTACAGGTCCGGCCCGTCGCCCTGCGTCCCCACGGGAACGTCTGCCGGAAACTAGAGGCCCGCCCCCCGTCCGAGCTACCAGGACTCCTCCTGGCCCCCCCGGGGTGACTGAGGGGGGGGGGGGGGGGGGGGCACCAGGACTCCTCCTGGCCTGGGGCCACTGAGGGGGGCCAACCAAGAGACTGGTCTCCCTTCGTGTGAATGTGACAAGCAGCTAGTTTTTTTTTTTTTTTTTGTAACTTTTTTCTTTATATATTTATTACACGACAGAGCTGAATGTATGCTGATTTACACTGTGCACATGCTTCTGTACAAACGAACGAAATGCACATAGATGCGTTGGTCGTTGGAGTTTACAAGTGTGTATCCGATTTGCTCAATGTGTCGGTGTTGCCATTGTTAGAGCTAGACTTTAAAGAGCTTTTATTTGAATCGGACGGGGGGCGGATACTGATAGACACGTGTTGACCAGTGTTTTGAGACTACCTCAGGAAGATGTTGTTGCTAATTTCAGGTACCTTTTTTTCTTCTTGCTGTTTTGAGATGAAGAGCTGCCCAGAGTCTAAAACCAAATCCTTTCTGGGTGCCGTGGCGCCTCAATCAGATACGGAACGCTCAAAGGAGCTGCATAAACCAAAGATTAAAAAAAAAAAAAAAAAACAGTGTTTTTTTTTTCTCCCCTTTTTTTCTTTGTAACTGCAGTTTGCAATTACAAAATGAAATAGAGTTCTGCCACTCTATCGACGTGGAATCTCAGACATCCCGCTTGTAGGAGGTGGTCTTTGTCAAATTAACATTCCATGGCTAAGTGAGGTGACAGTAGGTGGATTTGTGGGATCTTCATTGAAATAAGGAGCATACGGGTATTTTTACAATCAAAGACTGTGGATCAAAGGCTTTATCGCAGGGGAATGGGAGGATAGCTAGGTTCGCTGTTAGATTTATTGTTTTTTGACCAACGTGTTATGCAAAAGCTTTTTTCAAACACCCAATGATGGGTAGGGAGCTGATAGCTCAACAGAAAATATATTAAAGAAAAAGAAAAAAAAAACTATTTCTTATCAATGAAGGATCAGAATAAGAAATGAATCAATCTGTGTCGGAGGGGAGACTCTCCGCTGGACAGACAAAGTTTGTTGCTGGATCTCATCCCAAATGCTTCTCTCTGAGATACATACAACATGTCTCCCCCAGACAGTCTGGATCTGTCCCAAGGGCCCTCACGCTAGCTCTGAGACCTGCCCACCTGCTACCCCCCCAGGCCCAGAACCGAGCCTCAGCACATGCTCACTGGGTCTGCGATCTGAACCAGAAACGAGCCTCAGCACATGCTCACTGGGTCTGTGATCTGCACAGTCAGGCTGGAAAGAGAAAAATTCTGCAGGCTCATTGATATTATAGTACAAAAGTTCCAAACTCTTGTTTGTACCGTATAGCCTACATTTTGGGCTACGATTGTTGGATGTTTGGAATATATGTACTGGCGAATTGAGATAGATTTAGTTTGATCCATTTGGGGCGTGTCTCAATCTGGGCTTGGTTTGGAGGGTTTGGGTGACCTCTGGCCTGCACACAGTCTGTGACAGATATGCACATTGTTTAAAAAAAATGCCATAGAAAATGGTCTTTATTTTTGAAGCATGAGGTAACAATTTCAAACCACTTGAAGTGTCTTTTCTCGATTCCTCAAGTTTTAGCCGTTTCATACGTTGTGTGTGCAAACATTTAAAAATGCAGACAAAATGCAGTCCTTGCAACGACTCTCTCTTTTTTTTTTTGCACACTTGCGGTGAGGTTTTTGGAGGCCTTGAACCTTGAACCTTGGGAAAGCGTCCCACTTGCCCACCCAGTGTGCTCCTCTCTCTCGGGTCCCTCTGCAGACCTGGAAACTAAACAGGGTAAAGTGAGTGTTATGTACACGGTGATCATCGCTGATGTACTTGTAGTATTAGTAGAGTTAGGATTCGGGACATTGTAGGTCCTTTTTTTTGTAGAAAAAAGTGTTTATTTTTTATTTTTTATTTTTTTTCTCCCACTCTAAATCTCTCAAGGTATTTCTCTCTTATCAGTGAAAAGTGGAGAGTGGGTTTGAAGGTGAGACGTGCACTGCACGGCGAACTTGTCTGATGGCATTTCAAAGACTGATAAGAGACCTAGACATCTTAGGATTTCATTGATGATGTGCTTTACATCTATCTACCTCTCTGTATGCCAGCCTTAACCACACCAACCGTATCCAAACATTTCAGTTAGCCTCTGTATCATTTTTTTTAAATACTTTTTCATGTTATACCTTGTAGTTATTGTGAATGTTTTTTTTTTGTTTTTGTTTTTTTTCATGTATTCATAGTTTTCTTTTTTTGTTTTTTGAGTGAAGATGACCCCTATCATTTGTTATACTTTGAATTCTTGAAAAATGTAAATGTTTTGTTAGGTTTTTTTTGGAACACAACTCTAATAACTCATTCCCTTGTCCAAAGTCCAAGCTGTATATTGAAAGTGTTTCTGGATTAATTGTCCTCGTTACGTCGTGTTTAATGTGAAAGAAAACGTGTTACTGCAGGTCTTTGTTTGGAATTTGGACCATTTTGAGGAAGGCCGTTTTTTTGTTTTTTTTTGTTCCACTCAAATATGTGAACCATTTCAGTTATGAATTGTTTGGAGACGTTTTGTGTTCTAATCTAGTGCAGTAGAAGTACCCTTCTCTCTTACACACCGTAGCCTCACTCACTGCCACAGGCTGGGGGGATTGTGGCCCTTCTCTGTTTATATCCCCCCCGAATGTGCATTCATCGTGCAACGGGTTTCAACGCCCTGGGCTCGGAGAACATGACACCCTAATCTCAGGGATTCAGTACTTCTTAGGGGACATGTTTGAGAGCCTTGGGCTAAGAATTCCACTTTATGAAATGGACCGCGTTCGACGTTATAACCTGCAAATTATAACCTGCGCTGAAAATAACTGATTCTTCGGCAGGCGGTCCTGTTCATTCATACGACCAAATGTGAATTGGGCTTCTGTGTAAGGGACCCTCGGCAGAAAGGTACGCCGTTCAGGGTCTGCGTTGTTGTCCGTAAATATCATTTCACTACCTCTACCTTACTTCCTTTCACTCAGGCTTCCTATTGTACCACGTTGCTATTACTTTATGTATGTGTGTATTAAAATATGCACCATATTTTAATATACAATCTGTGTGTTGGAGTAAAAAAAAAAAATATTTTTCTTTTTTTTATTTTCTAGATTGTGTTATTACAGACCATGGATATGTCATTTGCAATTTCTATACTGAAACTACCTCTTTTTTTTTTTTCATCAAGTTGCTTACTTTCGAGTAGAGTTCTTTTTTTTTGGGTAATATTATTTATTGGTTTCATTGCACCAATGTTCTGTTATGTCGTGTCTCTTACTTCACTCAGTGACCTCTCTCAAATGTAATGCAAGCGCTGAATTCAACTTTTCTTCTGCTTCTATTTTGCATGGACTTGTTGCCTCACTTTCCCTTGCTACCATGCTACCATGCTACCATGCTACCCTGCTATCATGCTACCATGCTACCATGCTACCATGCTACCCTCTCTCTAACATGCCATTATACATGCCAATGTAAGCTTTTTTCCGTTTAATCACAGCTAATTAACCCCTCGTTGTCACTAGTATGATATTGTTCATTTTTCTTCTTCCTCCTTTTTGCTTCTTTTAACGTGATTTTAACGTCTTACTGTGTTGTTTTCACTCTGCCCTGTTATCACAAAGACAATGCAAAAATGTCAATGACAATTCAGTCACGCGAGTCACCCTCTGCAAAGTTTTAACAAGTGGTTTGTGTTCACCTGTGTTGACATTTATATGAATACTTATTATTATCTTGTGAGTCAGTATTTGCTGTGTGTACACTATATTCACTTCATGATAATATGCCTGTTTTTATTGTGATCCTTGGTTATTGTTTCACTGATAAACATTTTAAGATGATGTAAACAATCAACTTGAGAAGTGTTAAGATGGGGGGGAGGGGCTTATCATATTTGACATTGTTGTTAATGCTGCTTGTGATTGAATATTATAGTTCAAGAATGTAATTCTGGTCAAACTGCCATTTTCTCATGTTTACATGCTTAATTTGCTCTGTCATCTTGTGTCTCCGACACCTCCGTGGCTCTCCACCACACACACACACACACACACACACACACACACACACACACACAACATGCTGCACGATGTAAAGACCAACTTTGATCCACTTGAACCCTAGAATTATTATTATGTGGCCAACATTTCAGAGAATAGCCGATCTTCTGCAATCTCGCGTAGATCGACTATTTTCGGCCCAAACGATTTGGTGTAGAACAGATGGAGGGTGGGACAGGTACAGAGCCCAACTCGGGTCAAGGCTTTAAGTGGTTTTAACTTCATCGTGAATCCTGTTATATTGTGCGGAGGTGGGTGTGAGAATCTGACATGACACTTCCCAGCGTGTTCTTCTGTGGGTAGAGGGGCTTTAAAGGCCTATTCATACTCGTAGTTTTAGGTGATAAGGCGACCACCGAAACGGTGTCTAGTAAAAACCGCGGGCGGCGGGACGTCATGTTGTAGTTTCTTTTCGGTGGTCACCTCACCGCCTAAAAATTGGAGTATGAATAGGCCTTTAGTTAAATCACCGCCAGTCTATATACATGTAAAAGTAACCCGTCGAAACGTTGTAAATGTTCTCGCGACACGCGGAGTGCGCCGGGAAGTGTTTCAGGACGAAGGTTCACGTTGGAGTACCAGAAGAGGTTGTTCTTTAGATCCACTGCAGTGTTATGGCAGCTCTGCGACACACATAGACAAGAAAGAGCCCAGAGATGGTCGGGAGCACAAGATGAGAAGAGTCAAGGGGAAGTAGAAGAGCAGAAAGAATCATATCTCAGGGAAGAAATAGGCTATAATAATACCACGCATTGTCATCTTCAGATTGAATGATGCTTCTTTTAGCCTATATCATATTTTTCTCAAACAAAAAAATATATAATGAAAGAAAGAAAAAATCACTCTGCTCTTGTTACTTAACTACCTGTGAAGAATGGGATACATTATGTGGTAAAAGCATGTTTAGAATGTGTTAGGACTTGAAACCAAATAAATGTGAACGTTATGCAACTGCATCACAGTTGTCCTGTTGTCTGTTCTGAACATTGTCACATTTTCTATACAACGATGGTGTCACATAGCAACACACCAAGCCTTACAACAAGTGCTGCATTTCAAACTCACATTTTTCGCTTGTAGAGGGCTCTTAACAATGCAGCATTACGTTACAGCTGACATTGACAAAATGTCAGATACACAATAGTCAAAATGCAAACGTCTCATGAATAAGCCATTGTTGGAAACGTATGTTTTAAGTCAGTAGTTCTCAGAGTGGGGTCCGGGGCTCCTTGAAGGGGTTCCAAATGGACCCTTACTGCAGGTCTTTAATTCAGCGAATGTCAAATGGAACCAATTGGATGTTTACATTTTAGTTCTATTTGTGAAATAAAAATTGGAGAACCACTGGTTTATGTAAGCTATGTGGTTGATCATGAACACTGGTATGGTGCTAAACCCATTCTGGGTGGTAACCCCTTTTGGTGTTTAAGCATTATGTCATGCTTTAGCTATTGAAAAATAGCAGATCTACAAGCTCATAGCGCGGCACCGAGTGCCACGCTATGAGCTTATTGTATAGGTCTGCTATTTTTGAAAATGCGGCGCAAGTCTTTAAATATATATTCTTTCAGAGCGAACATTTTTAACTCAAATCTTTGCTTCTGAGGGGTCCCTGGAATAACATATTTTCAGATGGGGGTCGGCGGCCAATTTCATATATTTTTGGGGGTCCTTGACATGAAACTGTTTGAGGACGACTGACATGGAAACATTCTGAAATCTGTCAGGATTTAGAAGGCATTTGTAGAATCGTTCCCAGGTCAAAATGGGTTAATACTTCCAAGTAGGGATGTAACGGTCATATCGGTATCGGCCAAGCATTTCCATATCGATGCACCCATACTTCCAAGCCAGCCATCCCAATCAACCATCCATGACACCAACATTGCATGATAAAACAAAACGCCAGACGGCGTTATTACTCTTTGCCTAGAAACATTACATTTGGATCATTTTTCATGACTGCATTGGGCTTATCTAGAGATACGCAAAAGGGTCAGAGAGATTAGTATCTTTTTTGGAGGTTCTCAGCACAATTTGGACGTCTAATCTGCCTGTCCCTGACCCAGGCACTCGCCCGGGCTCAGCTTAATGTGTTTTTGCCTAACGAGAATGCGCATCATTCAGATGCACACGAAAACAAGACACTGTTTTGCCTAACACACACACACACACACGCGCGCGCGCAGTCGCGAACACGTTGTCTAAATACGTCAACACGATGAGCTGGAATCTAGAATTTTGGCATTTAGCAGATGCTTTTATCAAGTGTGACTTAGAAATGTGAAATGTTAGCAGAGTAAGCATGAGTCCTAGTCAACAAACAACAGGGTAAATAGTCACATGAGAAGAACGCAAAGACCATGTTGACATTGTTGTGCTATAGGATATACCGGGTATGGGTAAACATGAGGCCTAGCATGGTATCTAAACATGTTAGCTAAACAGATTCCTTAACAGTTGCATTCAGGAAAAACTAATCTAAGCGTAGTGTAGATTAGAATGATCAACAATAAATATTTGTTTAATTTTTTTTTGTTGCACAGATCACATATATGGCTGTATATAGTATCATCCCATTGTCACTATCACTAACCAGCTTCTAGTCACTGGGTCATCAGCCTTGGCTGTGTAAAGATTTGCATACAGTTGGAGGCCATCGATATTGTCCTTTTCTTTTTGCTGAGGTTTGCGTGATCTGCGCAAAAGGACAGTTAACCCATTTTGGGCGGGAACCCCTTTTGGTGTTTTAAACATTATGTTATAATTTAGCTATTGAAAAATAGCAGATCTACAAGCTCATAGCGCGCCACCGAGTGGCGCGCTACGAGCTTGTAGGTCTGCTATTTTTGAAAAATCGTGAAAATATTTATTTCAGAAAACTGGAGGATTTAGAAGGATTTTTTTAAATTTTGAGGTCAGGCCTAAATGGGTCAAATGATAAGGGACAATATCGGTGGCACCCAACTGTAGTATCATCCCATTGTCACTATCACTAACCAGCTTCTAGTCACTGGGTCATCAGCCTTGGCTGTGTAAAGATTTGCATACTTTGCAGGGGGGAAAAGAATGCTGCAACATTTCATGAATGCAAATATTGTTAGTATGTTGGGGTTGCGGTATAGCCTATAAAGGTTTTGACAGTACTGAGATAATTTATTATTACAAGATTTACAGGCCATATGCGGCCTTCAAATCCAGTCCTATTTGTCCTGGTCAGAGAGCAATGGTTACCGAGTTATGGCTACTTGAAGTGTTAAACTTTTTGGTGCTAATTAGACCAACTGTGTGCCCGTTGGGATCAGGATTCAAACCCGCGACAGGCTGTCAGGCTACATTTGCCTGGCTCAAGGTACCCTTGGTCTGGCTATTCTGATGGCCGACCCCTGAACAGTGTTTGTGCCAAGTTTGGTACGGGTCGGAGCAGGTTGTCCACATGTTGTGACATCCACTGTCCTCCGTCCACTGTCCACCCATTAGGCAATTTTAACCCATTACGAAGACCTGGGGCGGATTCTACGCATGCCTTCCAAATCAGTAGTTCAGTCAGATAACTCACGAGTAGATATAAGCAATATTTATTATAGAATGAATATACAGTACATGTGCATGAAATATTTCATCTTGGGGAACAGAAATAACAGAAATAACAGAGCCCACCGGTGGTGCTGGGGTGGCGGTGGGAGCAAACATCACATGACAACAACCAGGAACCATATGCAGAAGGAAGACAGGAAGAAGCATACACTGACACCACGCTAGACAGGAACGCCCAAAAACGTCACATCCGTTTTTTTTAGCCTGGGGTAAGAATTTTCTATGGCTGCCAATGCAACTTGGTCCAATCCTTAATCACATACGGACAAACATCTATGCCGATGCTATCTAACTTGCGGAGGTAGCGTGCCTTGTCCACGGGCAACAGATCTTTCAACGTATGGCATTGCAAATACGTTTGATAATCGCTACTCTGCTCAATGTTGTTTTGAAAATGCCGCAAATTGCATTGCAGTGAACGAGCGCAAATCACAACTTCCCCCGGGGGTGGGCGGAGTCACAGTTTGAGGCGCTGATTACGCGCCGTGGTGTCAGTGTATGCTGTCTAGGTGAGCTTAAATACCCCGCCCAATTGGTCAGCTCACTGCCACAGTCAGCGTATGACGTGTGGGTCTTACAAACACTGTATACTATACACCCACGTAGTAATGCAGCGTATTAACCCCTCGAGTACATTTATGTCCCTTGAGCACAGCATGAACCCGCTCAAGTATATCTGACTGAACTAACTCCGCAAGCTACGTATCATTTCTCACACTTTCGTGATTTTTCAAAAATAGCAGATATACAAGAGCTTGTATATCTCATTTGGCTGACCAGTTAAAACACTTCTAAGCCCATTTATCAGCATCTTCTTTTTTTCGTAGTTACTGCACTTTGGCTTTGTAGGGCAGAATAGTTGGGCCCTTTCACATGTCCATTTTTAGGTTTACACTTTTGTTTTCTTATTCTGTAGTGAACTGAGAGAAAGCAGCTTTATGTAGCCTATTAACCCATTCTGGACGGGAACCCCTTTTGGTGTTTTAACTAATCATTATGTTATACTTTAGCTATTGAAAAATAGCAGATCTACAAGCTCATAGCGTGCCACCGAGTGGCGCGCTACGAGCTTGTAGGTCTGCTATTTTTGAAAAATCGTATAAATGCGGCACAACTCTTTGAATATATTTTTTTTCAGAAGACTTTTTTTTTATTTCGACGTCAGGCCTAAATGGATTCAAATAAATGGAACAGATCGGGACCAAGTGAGATAAGCAGAGAACCATCACAAAATCTCCTAGGGGGGGGAAAAAGGGCTGTTTTCAAAGGCCTTTTCAGAGCAATAAGATGGTTTTCACTGTTAGTCCAGACTCAAGGCTACCGTTTTTGAATGCTTGGCTTTGCAGACTCTGACACTTAGTGAAAGAATAGAAATGGGTTTCGACAAATGACTGTCTTTGCTGTCAGTTTAGCTTGACATGTTACCGTGAATCCACCCAACCCAAAATTGTGACACTGTTAAACTGTAGGCCATACCCACCAGACAGCAACACTGGCATAGGCTACTTCTGCGGAGGCTGTTTTTATGAATATTGAAATGAATAGGCCGTTTAAGTAAATCCATGTTTTCCCCATGTTTGACACTCATAATATTCCAGACAGGACGTTGTTGTAATCCATCTTATTGAGAAGTGTCTGAAACTGTTATTGCTTGCTGCTTATTTTCCTAATCAAGAGCTCACTCACAGCACATGTGCGTGCACACTTTGAAGGGGACACGGCTAGTGAACACACACACACTCTGAAGAGAACAAACTCTGGATTTCTTTAAATGTGTCATTTCTGACACATTCAAACTAGCAGAAAACATGCATCCATTTTAAGGTCTTATATGTTTTCTCCTAAATTGTCAAATGCTCTAATGCCCTGCTTCCACAAGATTCAAAACCTTTGAAAGAACTGAACACAAATGTTATAAATGCAACTAATGACATGATGTACTCATTATATTGTACAATAAATGTGTGTCATAGAGTACATCAAGCATCAATTTATTGTACCTGTATACAAAAAAAAACCTGTTTATACAAACTAGCAGAAAACCACCACAGATACTTCCATAAATGTGCCAAAAGTATATGCACGCACGCACGCACGCACGCACGCACGCACGCACGCACGCACGCACGCACGCACGCACGCACACTATAGGGCTAAATACACGGACACTAAATGAATATTCTGGTTTAATTCCCCTCTCGCCTCCCCGCCGTCCGTCCAGCCACGAGCGGCGCACACACACACACAGCCCAGGTTTTATCTGGGCCGGCTATAGCCTGTTGACTGATGGCGGCCATGCAGCGGGGCAGCTCATTGCATCAGCAGCGTGACCCCATGCGTGCGCGGCGGCAGCGCGCCACAGGTCCAGGAGGCACCACTTATCTCCTCAAGGCTAAACCGAGTGGCTTTTTGACAGGCTGTTCCAGCACGCGTCCACCCCCCCCCCCCACCCCCCCACCCCCCTCTCCCCGCTGACCCTTGCCTCTCCACAAACCGCCCCCAAACCCCCCCCCCCCCCCCCCCCCTTTGCAAAATTCTCTAATCAGACGCATTCAAGGTTGTGGATCCCACAGGTCACACAGCTAGAGGAGGGGGGTAGGCGTGGGTTGGAGAGAGAGGGGGGGGGGGGGTTGTTACTTATATGTCATTATTATAAAACCCCTTGTGTAGCCAAATTGTGTTAGGCTATTAAAGCACTTTAGTTTCAACCCCGGTTTGTCCTTATTTAGAAGTGTACAGATACCCCTGTATACACTTGTCTACTCTTGACGTGAGAAAACGATGTTGCACATCATCAGGGGCCAAGATCATGTGGATGAGTTGCAGATGCAACTAATTCGATCTTGAATCTATAGACTGCAACATAAGCTGCTTGCTGAAAGAAGATTCTGTTAACAGAATCAACAGTCCCTCTCTTTATAGTCCTTCTCGCTCAGTTTACTTTGGACTAATGAAATAATCAAAGAAGAATCCAAAGAATACATTATTTATTTTATTCTTATAAATCTACGAGATATGAAGGGAAACTGTCTTCATACTAGACATAGTATGAAGACTGATTCGTGTCAACATATTGCAGTGTTCTACAAGGAATAATAATTCAACTTGAGCAATTGTGGCGAGGTGGAATTGGCAAAATATAATTTAGCGCTGACTAAGCCACTAACAGGGTGCAGGAACTCCAAATAACCACTTTGGTTTCAACAGTTTCTTCTACCAAGGTTGAGCAGAGTAAAGCGAGAGAGCAAGGGTGCAATAAACAGTTTTATTGCCAAAAAAAACTGATTAAAACATAAAATGATCCTGTATCAGTCCTAGAGGCAATGTCCATACAGTTATTTTTCCTTAATGTCCTTTTTTCCCACCAAGGGGATCCTTAATAAGGGTCAAGAAATATACTTTCCAAAACACAATCACTGCACACAAAACAATAAGAAGAACTTAATAAAAGTATTAAAGGTATATTCAGTGATTTCACTTAATTTAAATATCACTTCTTTTTTTGTTTTGTTGTGATAATCCACCCTACTATAGAGTGTGCTGACCATATAAGGAGTTCCTCCCTGTCTCCAGTTAACCCCTGGGGTTAAAAAAAAACGTAGGTTTCGTTTTTGGCTGGGTGGCCCAGCCTTCATCCAATCAGGATAGAGAGGGGCCTTCCGCCAATCATGATCGAGCGGGGGCGGGCCTTGGTGTGCGTGCTGTTGGCCTCTCGCGTGTCCCCCCCACTGTAGTGTGTGCATGTGCACATCTTGTTGTTACCGGGGCGGACCGGGGGGTTTTCCAAATCACTAAGTGCATGCTTTCATATTAAAAATAATATGAAAGCATGCACTAATCTTAAAAGAAAAAGAAAAAATCAGGCCATTGAATTGTTCAAAACAGTGAATTAATTGTTCCAAAAGGTGGCAGCTGACAACAATTCTTTGGGTGTGGCCAAATCTGCCATTATTGTTTAGGGCTAAAGAACGCATCTGCACCATTGGAATTGCATTACGGAACCTACACGTTGTTACATCAAACTAGGATTCACCGAAAACCTAGACCTTTGACGACTTCTGCACTGGTTTCCCACTGGTTTCAACTGACGTGACGCATGTGTAGGCAGAAACGTTATAAAAAGATAAAAACTATAACTAGAATAGTGGGCTAAGCAATGATTCCTCTGCACAGTCAACGTCAACTTCAATGTCAAAGAGGGGGTACTTTTTTTTATCTTGAAAGAGGGACAAGTTGTGACTTGTCTTGGCCCCTCTGCTGAGTTAGTTTGGCTTCCTCTCTTTCACAGAATCACAGTCTGCCGCCTCAGTGGAGAAACGGCACGTCGATCTATAATCTGGCTGCTCCACGTTTCTCTGGCGTTTAGCGCCCTGTGCTGTGCTGTCTCTGTCCTGTGTGTGCGCTGTGGCGTCCCTGTCTCACTCTGTGCCGAGTGTGCTTATAACTCGGCACAATAGAGTGCCAGCCGCTGCCGCTGCAGGTTCCAATTAATTTCCTTGTTGATGGATTGATCGAGCCGTGCCCTTGTTGGCATGGGAACTGTTCTTGGGGCAGAGCACACATTGTGCATGAAAAACAACAACTGTCACATCAAATCAAACATATACACTTACCTTGTAAAAGTGCAATATTCAATCAAATGGAAAATCTCAAGATTAATGTAATCAAGGTTTTAGCTGGATTCAAATGGTAGCCAAATCTAACTTTAATCCTGTAAGAAAGACAAATAATAATCAAATGCACCCATACTCAGAAGTTGGGGTTGTTCAGTGCCTGAGTGTGAGTGCGTCACTCACTGCGGTGTCTCGAGGGCTCCCCCGCGGGCAAAGGCTAAGCTAGCTAAGGCAAGCATTTAGTACATCGCCATACAGGTGTCATCATTTACCTTGACCCATGGTTTAACTGGACGTTTGTAAATAAGCCACACTCTGTGTGCTCTGTGACGTGACCGCCCAAGGGTGCAACCCCAACTTCTGAGTATAGGGTCGGTCAGTGCGGGCACTCGGCACACCCGGGGCTGTAGGTAGGTAGGTTGTCTTACGCCGGGGCTCCACTGGACGCGCCAGCGTTGCGTCTCCGTCACCGTCAGGGAATGTTCCCTTTTTAATCAACGAAGGGTGGCTCCACTGCCTGCGTTGCGTTGCGTTCGGTGACTGCTTTAAAATTGCCCCGGTTCGTTGCACAAAGGTTCGTTCCAAAAGAGAGGTACAGTTGGGTGCCACCGATATTGTCCCTTATCATTTGACCCATTTAGGCCTGACCTCAACATTTTTAAAAATCCTTCTAAATCCTCCAGTTTTCTGAAATAAATATTTTCACGATTTTTCAAAAATAGCAGACCTACAAGCTCGTAGCGCGCCACTCGGTGGCGCGCTATGAGCTTGTAGATCTGCTATTTTTCAATAGCTAAATTATAACAATGTTTAAAACACCAAAAGGGGTTCCCGACCAAAATGGGTTAACTGTCCTTTTGCGCAAACCTCAGCAAAAAGAAAAGGACAATATCGATGGCCTCCAACTGTATAGTCAGGCTTTGTGGATCCGTCCGATCCGTCCTTTCGTCTCAGCAAAGGCCCTGGAGTGCAGGCACGGAATCACTGCTTAGTGACAACTGACAAGCTTGTCACACACACACACAATTACAATTTAGGCATTTAGCAGACGCTCTTAATCCAGAGCGACTTACATTAAGCAAGAACAAAAAGCATGGCAATACATCACATATAAAGTAGTTATCATGAATCATACGTAAGCTAAGAACAGTGGAATATCTATATACCGGTAATGGAACTATATGCATGTATACTTTATAGTGCTAAGTCTACCTAAAAATGCTATAAGTCTACATAAAATGCTATCTAAGTCTACATAATTTTTTTATCTAAATGTTATCTATCTAAGTCTACATAAAAATGTTGGGGCTAGGGCAAGTGCTACGGGCCATGATGGAGTCTGAAAAGGTGGGTTTTCAGACTACGGTGGAAGGTTGGGAGTGAGGTTGCAGTTCTGATTGTAATGGGAAGTGCATTCCATAGTTTTGGAGCCAGAAGGGAGAAGAGTTTGGGATGTGTGGAGTGTTGTCCCGGTGTTTTTAGTGAAGGGTACTTCCAGCTTCCCTGCATTGGCTGATCTGAGTGCGCGGGAGGGTTTGTAGGGTTCGATCAGACTTGCAAGATATGGGGGAGCCATACCTTTGGTTGCTTTGAATGCCAGCATCAGAGTTTTGTATTCTGGGCTGGCAGCGACCAGGAGCCAATGGAGGGAGACGCACGCACACACGTGCACAAGCGCGCGCACACACACACACACACACACACACACACACACACACACACACACACACACACACACACACACACACACACACACACACACACACACACACACACACACACACACACGTATAGGTAGGCCTATATGTACTTACACACCTTGCATTACCAGCGTTGTTGTTGGACCTGGCCTTGGTGAGTTTGTGTACACAATAGACACCACAATGTATGCAGACGCAGTTCTTTGCTAAATATTCATTATTCGAACGTGAGGCATGGATACTGAAACAGATATACCGCTTGTAGTTGTATGATTGTATCCATTCCTATAAATCCTACAAGTCTTACAAATGTACACATTTTAAGTAAACCCCTAAAAGGCCTAAATACACATACAATTACATCTTTCCCCCTATAAGATCTTATAACATCTTTCCCCCTTTAAGAAAAAAACACTTTTAGTTCAAATGTGGATGGTGTAGAGGTTTCTGCCCCTCCATCGAGGACATTCTATTTATGTACGTATGTGTTACATTGTTGTACCAACAAACTCGGCTCAAAACACAGTTGCTTAAACACAGTACGCACAGTACCCATGTGTACAGCCAGCGTACAGCCGGCGGAAATAGCTCAGCCTGGTATTCCTCAATGTAACCCAAGTAAACTATGCAACCTTATTCCTAACCTTACTTACTTACTTACTTACTTAGGCCTTTACATTCCCTGAGGAACATAGGCCATTGATGATTTTCCTCCATCCCCTTCGGTCTATTCCTAACCTTACCCTCAGTAAAACGGTGCCTAAAGCTAACCCTATATTCCCAAACTTAACCCCAGTAAAACTATGCCTGACCCTAAACTTATTTCTAACCTTATTCTCAGTAAAAAAATAAATAAATAGAAGAATACAAGAACCGCCCCACCGAGCGGTCGGCGTGAGGTCGGCAGAAAGAAAAGAAAAAAACCAGGGCGAGCGTGTTTTCAGCCGAGCATTCCGGACACCACTGTAAAGTGTGAATGAAGCGTGGCTGCCTTCTCCAAGTGTGGTCTCTCTCCACCTGCTCCCACCTCTGTCCTCCTCTCTCCTCTCTCTCTCTCTCTCTCTCTCCACTCTCCAAGCTCTCTCTCTCTCATCTTGTTCCCCTTGACCCTGGCCCGCTGGAACCCAGACACCCAGAGCTGATAACGGGGCCCACCATTCCTCACCCTGAGCCAACGGACACGCTTCCAGAGGGCTGGCTAACCTTGGTCCCTCAGAGGCATTTCTCTGATGCCTCTGCCATTTCCTCTGTGCTCCTGAAAGTGCTCTCTCTCTCTCTCTCTCTCTCTCTCTCTCTCTCTCTCTCTCTCTCTCTCTCTCGTCTTCTCTCTCTCTCTCTCCTCTCTCTCTCTCTCTCTCTCTCTCTCTCTCTCTCTCTTCTCTCTTCTCTCTCTCTCTCTCTCTCTCTCTCTCCCCCTCTCTCTCTCTCTCTCTCTCTCTCTCTCTCTCCCCCCCCCTCTCTCTCTCTCTCTCTCTCTCTCTCTCTCCTCTCTCTCTCTCTTCTCTTCCTCTCTCTCTCTCCTCTCTCTCTCTCTCTCTCTCTCTCTCTCTCTCTCTCTCTCTCTCTCTCTCTCTCTCTCTCTCCTCCTCTCCTCTCTCTCCTCTCTCTCTCTCTCTCTCTCTCTCTCTCTCTCTCTCCCCTCTCTCTCTCTCTCTCTCTCTCTCCTCTCTCTCTCTCTCTCTCTCTCTCTCCCCCCCCCCCTCTCTCTCTCTCTCCCCCCCCCCCTCTCTCTCTCTCTCTCTCTCTCTCTCTCTCTCTCTCTCTCCCTCTCTCTCTCTCTCTCTCTCTCTCTCTCTCCCCTCTCTCTCTCTCTCTCTCTCTCTCTCTCTCTCCCCCTCTCTCTCTCTCTCTCTCTCTCTCTCTCTCTCTCTCTCTCTCTCCTCTCTCCCCTCTCTCTCTCTCTTCTCTCTCTCTCTCTCTCTCTCTATCGCTCTCCCCTCTCTCTCTCTCTCTCCCTCTCTCTCTCTATCTCTATCTCTCTCTCCCCTCTCTCTTTCTCTCTCACGCACGCACGCACGCACGCACGCACGCACAGCACGCACGCACGCACGCACGCACGCACGCACACAGGATGCACGCACGACGCACGTACACACTTTTATACAGGAACGCACTCTGAGTCTGCACAGCATCATCTTCTTCCCTTTTGTATTCTCTTATTGGCTTGCTCGCCCGCCTCATCCTCAGCTTTCTCTTATAGAAAGAATGATGAAAACCGCTATACATATGGGTAGGACTATTTATTAAATGTATAGCATAGCATAATCATATAATTAATTATTCCATAATTTTTTTTCCACAGAATCACAGGTTTTTAAAGGTCATGATTCACCAGGATCCTGGGTGGCTTTATTCTAGGCTTAAAATAATTTGTAAATCTACTATGGGAAAAATGAATGGCCGATTTTTTTTAGTAGGTCCACAAAACCACGCCCACTGCTATGCTGTATTCACATGCACACATCTTATTAATTATTCCAACGTTTTCCTGTTATATATCCCATCACTATTGTTGTCATTAGCCATTATCCGTTTATTTTAATTATTATTAAAAAGAATATGGTATTTCACTTCATCATGTTAACATTTAGCCCGCTAGCATTTATTGAAAAATTAGGATCTAATTCACGCCAGCATTTTTTTAATTTGAGCTCTTATTTTGAAAAGCCGCATTTCCGTTCCACTAGAAGTACACATAACCTAGGAATCTACACGGAGCTGGGCAGGCCTTGTTTACAATGTGAATCCAGACCGGAGCTCTGGAGAGCTCCACATCGTCGGCTCCGTGTCGTCAAAGAAACGTTGTTTTGACCAACAATGCCATCTGGGACAAGGAATAGGAGATACAGGCGATTGAAAGAAAGGGATAGAATGGATTCTTATGGTGCCGATGATCTAAGATGGGTGACGGAGTCTTGTGACAACAGCTAGCTACCCGATGCTAACGTAAGTAGCATTATGGCTCGATTCGGCAATGGCGGTATAAGTGTTAACGTCTACTCAGGCTTTCGTGTAGGCTACACCAAGGCCTCAGACTGCACTCTTAAATAACCCAAACTGTCTGGTTACCCCACAAGGAGGTCTTTACTACCATGGCAGACTAGTTAGTGACCAAGTATAGCCTCGGTAGCCTGCAGGCTTTTATTTCCGTTCGCATTCGGCCTCAAAAATGAAAGCCTGGGGGAACGAGACACTTTCCTGGTCTAGGCGTATCAAAATATGGTGACGCTGGTTTTCTCCTCACGGGGGCAGGGGCAGGCACTCATAGATCACAGATCGGTGAGCCAATATTATACACCAGTGGTTCCCAAACCTTTTCGTGTCAAGGACCCCCAATGTATTAGGCCACGGACCCCCCCATTTGAAAACATATGCCAGTGACCCTGATAAGGGAGGATTTTTACGGCTCTAGCAGTGATTCCGAAACATATTAATTTCATGGACCCCCAGTTCGACACGCATTATGCTACGGACCCCCGATTTAATGGCATTTCTATCTCTGGGACCCCAATTTATATTGTAAAACAACTGTTAATTTAACTCGGATAGTGTACAAATGGAACCAAACGGACCCATTAGGGTCCGTTTGGTTCCATTTGTACACTATCTGAGTTACAGACCCATAAGGGTCCATTTGGTTACCAACTATCTCTAATTGAGCTAGGTACCCTCAAGTACCCCCAGGGGTCCCCGGACCGCACTTTGGGAACCCATGTTATACAGCACTTGCTCCACGCGCTACCCACCCCTCTATACCAGAAAGCACGCTGGCTGGACCAGGCTAGTGTCAAAGTGTCCTTGCTAGCTGTTGCCACCGGTGTGTGAATGGGTGAATGTAATGCTGTGTGTGTGTGTGTGTGTGTGTGTGTGTGTGTGTGTGTGTGTGTGTGTGTGTGTGTGTGTGTGTGTGTGTGTGTGTGTGTGTGTGTGTGTGAATGAGTGAATGTAATGCTGTGTGTGTGTGTGTATGAATGGGTGAATGTAATGCACAATCTACGTAAAGAGCTTTGGATAAAAGCGCTGTAAATACACCATTTACGCGGAGGAGAGAACACGCCCCCATGCAGCGCCCACAGCGTCCCCAGCGGGAATCAAACCCAGGACCTTCTAGCTGTGAGGCGACAGCACTACCGACTGTGCCTGCACCGTGCCCCTGATATATATATGGTTTCATATATTGTTGATTGTATTGACTCCAGTGTACGGAGCATTCTAAACGGTGGGTTAGTGTGAAGTTGAGTACTCTAATTATGAATGATTATGTGGGTGATTCTTTGAGTAATAGGCTATGTGACACGTTAAAACGTATATGAATTGCAATGTCTCGATCTGGACATTGTGGAATTAACTGCATGTTAATTGAGGATTCAATTCAGGTTTGGTATGGTCCATTGTGGGAGGGGCTTAGCCTATATTTAAGAAGGGAGACCTGCCACTGTCTCACAACTCAGTGAACACCCAGGCCCAATTAGTCCAATACTTTTGTTATGCTTCATTTTTGATCACTGGTCTGTGTGTGTGTGTGTGTGTGTGTGTGTGCGTGTGTGCGTGTGTGCGTGCAGGGCTACATTATGGTAGAAACAAGTGAAGATCAATCTATGTTTAACGTTACTGAGTGAAGATGAGTAGTTGGTGTGTATTCCAGAGAGAATAACTTTTGTGTTTAATGGAGAACTGGGTATATCGGTTGAAGCGAGGATGGAGAATATTGGTTAATGTCTAGTATTATGAGCATGCACTTGCGAATTGGTCACAAAACATATTTTGAAAGGTGTAGGAAGCATATTTGAAAGGTAAAGATGAAAGAACAGGACTGGACTATTCATGAGATAGACAGTATTTTTAGTTTCTTAAACAGAAGAGCAGATGGAGCCAAATGGTTAGAAGAGGATTATATTCATATAGCTATAGGATTCTATAGGTTCTTACATATTTATTTTGGGTAATCTTATATATTATAGCTAATATAGGATTCTATAGAGCAGGGGTTCTCAACCCGTGGGTCGCGACCCCTCGGGGGGTCGCCAAATTATTTTAGGGGGTCCCCAAATTATTTTCAATTTTTTTTTCAATAGCTAAATTATAACAATGCTTAAAACACCAAAAGGGGTTCCCGCCCAAAATGGTTTAAGGTTATTGTAGCAGTCAATTTATATTGGGGGTCGGGAGGGGGCGGGGCGGGGGTCCCGAGACATTGCCAAAGCATTTCCGGGGGTCCCCGGCCAAAAACGTTGAGAACCCCTGCTATAGAGTGCCGAAGTCCTGACGTCACTCGCTCGTCCCCTGGTTTCCCCTGGTTCACGGAAGTAATTTCTCTATGGAGAATTACATGGGGTGATTTTAATATCGTCTACTATAAGCGTTGTGGTCCAAAAATAAACAAGCTGTCTCTGCGTCAGGGAGTTATCTCTGTATCGTTTGCGACAGTCAGTCACTCATATACGATACAGTCTGTTTCTAGCGAAAATTTAACTAATTCAGTAGCAGTAACAATAGCGTTTTCTCTCAGTCAGTTGATTCTTCATATCCATATGAGTGAAGCGGCCTGGATGATTTGTTTATTTTTCAAACACAGTTCTTATATGAGGTGATCTAAAATCCCCCCATAGGGGATTACAATGCAAATAAAAAGTACATGAACCTGTAGATTTGCGCCCTCTACCGATATTGACGTCAGACTTCGGTGCTCTATAGCTATTCTTGCACATTTATTTTGGGTAACGACTAATTTGTGTAAATTAGATGGATATGTATACACTCCCAGACAATATTGTAATGGGATACTGCACAATTTTACATTACGATTATGGGATTGCAAAGCCGTAGGCAATTGATGTTGCCTATAAGTCCTCCTACTTGGTGTGTGCACATAATAACTATACTTTATGTGTGTCTGTAATAATGAATAATGATGGTGTGCTACATTTGTTGTAGCAGTAGTGATCAAATATAATCAAATATGTTGACAGATCAGAAAGGAAATTTGCTTGAAACAAACAGGACAATTAATTACATACAGTATAGAGAAGGGGTGCCCACACTTTTTTGACTTGAGAGAAATTATTAAATGTACCTGTGGGGGCTGTTATAAGACAAACGCACTTGGAATGGGAAAACATAGAGGGGGAAAAATGGAATTGGTAGTTTTTTTTCCTCTTTTCAATAATAACTATAATACTAACGTTTGTGCGCAACACTCTTGAAAAGAAAGTAGGTACATTGTGGGTTTGACCTTTTGAAGTCAATCAATCAAGTCACCTTATTTCAAGTGGCAGATGCCAATAGTTTTGTTCTTACTGTAAATTACATATTTTTTAGGCCATGTCATGTGTTCTACCTGCACAACCTTAGTGATCTACTGGTAGATTGCGATCTACCTTTTGGGCACCCCTGGTATAGAGCGTCGCAGTCCCGCCCCCTCGAGAGACCCGGAAAATAAATCCCCGTTCATTTTCCTCATAGACTTTTCAGAAAGTATTTATTTAAAGACGTTTACGCCGCGGACAAAGCCAACTCTTGTCGTGACAAATCATGACAATAAACACAATGTTTTGGGCCAAACAAAGAATTAGAAAGAAGAAAAAAACGGCAGGTTACAACACTTTTTGTTGTTGTTTTTCTTCTTTGTAATTATTTGTTTGGTCCAAAATATTGTGTTTGTTGTCATGATTTGTCACGACTCGAGTTGGCTTCGTACAACGCTTAAAAGGTCTTTAAATAAATACTTGAAATGTGAAATGTCTATGGGAAAAATCAAGGGGCCAGTGAGGCTATTCAACGGTGAAGCTCTGGGTCCTAGTGGTAGGAGGAGGGACTACAGGCGGACCCGTGGATTCATGACCGGGAAACCCCGTGCAGCTGGGCTTTAACATTGAGCGCTCGGTTGCCCTACGTCACCCAGGACCTCAAAGTTGAGGTCCGGGGAGGGACTTCCGGCAGTCTTCCGGGTGCTTCAAAACGCCACTGAGCAACTTCCACTGACATGAATAGCTGGGGGGGGCGGAGCTTCGCGCCAGTTCAGTCTCTATTATATATATACTCTATGGGAAAAATGCATTGGGATTCATTTCCTGGGCCTGGCGTCGTCATGAAAGGGGGCGGGACTGCGGCGTTCTATTTTGTCTGATATTCAAGATTTTGTAAGGGTCTTTTATTATTGAAGCTAATTAATATATACCATCCCAGTCTGATGTAGCCTTGGAAATGAATGGGAGTCTGGCATCCGTCTGCAGTTGATCATCTGCTGGTGTCCAAATAATAGCATGCATCTCTCAACACGGTGTTCATAAATATACAAATTATATTTTCAATTCAGCTTCGGTCTATACAAGCCAGTGATACCAACCACCTGCCATAGAACTGTGAGAGGGAAATAGGTTTACAATTAAAATAATGTGGTTAGTGCATTTCTTATTATGCCCTCGAACCACTACAAAAATGTACTGTGTAGGCATAATCAGTTGATAACTTTATAGACCCCTCTCCAAATTCTGGGAGGGGTTTGGTTCAAGGAATATGAGGGGTTGTACCCTGCCTGGGTGTGGCCGTACCCCGGTGCGCCCCGGATTTAAGGCCAGAGTCACGCTTTCAAATTACCTTCCTAAAAGGTTGGTTGGTCTAGATCAGGGGTGGGCAACTTTGACGATGGAGAGGGCCACTATATTTCCACACTCACTCCCTAGGGCCATATTACTGTCGTAGCAAAAATAGCTGATCTACAAGCTCAAAACGCGCCGCGCTGCGACGCGTTTTGAGCTTGTAGATCGGCTATTTTTGCTATATTCGAATTTAAATCTTGAATTTTTGCAATTTTTGAATTGGAACCTTGAAAATTAACATTTTTATGTAATTTCAAATGCCTTTAATTATACTTGGGTTAAAGCAATGAGCTACTAATTTAGACTGAAGTAATAAAAGCTGGTCATGTTTGCATGTTGTGGAATAGTAACAGCTGAAACCAATATTATATCAGTATTCTGACATCAACCTGAGGACCACATTAAGTGAAGGTGGGGGCCGCATGTGGCCCCCGGGCCGCCAGTTGCCCAGCCCTGGTCTAGATCAGCGGTCCCCAAACTGTTTTGGCCATGCACCCCCTGTTACCTCCTGACCCCGCTGACACACCCCTCAGCGCTCAGTCTCGTCGTGTTTGGCCGAAAATGATATATATATTTTAATAGGATTATGGCAAATAATCACAGAATGTCACTGCATTGAGAGACACGCAGCTGCTGTATACGCCCACAGCTGCTCTATACATCTCCTTACAACAGTGTTTTACCAGATTTTTTCCATTTGTGCTAAATAACACCATAAGACCGCCATTACCCTTTTCATGTCACGCACCCCCTAGAGGGCGTTACTTTGTGCGCCACAAGGGGTGCACGCACCACAGTTTGGGAACCCCTGGTCTATCTTTGCTCTTTTTTGATGTACACTGACATTGACAGTGTAACTATAGGCTACCGAAACCTATACATCCCCTAGTTATCGGTTTACAAAGTAAAGCCTTACAATTGTCTTCCCCCCCCCCCCCCCCTTTTGTATTTCATGATGGATTAATTCATGTTTAAGAGCATGCAAGGTTGCAATTGAGTTCAACCTTGTAAAACAAAAAAAAGTTTTACTACTCCATTGTTACAGAACACAAAGACCAACTTCAGAAAAGAGCCCAGAGGGGAACGTGTGCTGTTCAAATCCAGGAATCTGTTCAAGGGCAAGAGGAATTGGTCTAGCTCCCTTCCATCAACACTGTGCAGCTCTAATGCGAATTTACGGACCGAAAATAACAGATCTACAAGCTCACGAGTCACGACACATTGCAGCCGCAACTCGTGAGCTTTGTAGCTCAACAATTTTCTACGTATACAACACTACAATCAGTTTGAAGAACATTTTGGAGCCCCTAAAATCCTAAATGGAAAAAGAAAAGAAAAGTATCTAGCCTAATTGGTTAATCTATTGGCCTATTTCCAAAAATAATCTTGTGAACAAGTGATGTTTGCTGATTCACTATGCGTACAACACTGTACGCAAATCATCACATCTTATGATGATGCCACCAATTTCCATCTACTCTACATTACATCTACATTAGTTACATCTACATTACACCTACTCTACATTGGTGGGCTATGGACAGTTCAGAAACATGCCTACCGGTGACATTGACTGTCTGGGATTCCAAACTAATAGAAACTACAGCCTTTCTCTTAGCCTGCTGAAATAAAAGCCAATGTTCTTGTATTAAAGGGACCTGGTAAAGTTGACCTGGTAGGCATAGGTTTGACCAAACCTATGCCGTCACTGTTTTGTTAGACAGGTTTCTGATCTCTCCACACTCCTCTGAGACACAGAGTTGACAGACATTCTGCCATCTTATTAAGCAGCATTAGTGAGGACCATTTTGGTTATAATAGCCCATGACGATCTGTTTAAAATGGGTTAGGTGGTCCTTTAGCTATATCCTGCATGCTTCTCAATGACATCAGCAGCAGTGCATGTCTTAAGACTTAAAGGACAACTTTAGTTTTCTTCAACCAAGGTTCATGTTTTAGGGAAAATGCAGGGAAAATGTTTTGCCATGCATGGCCTCTATAGGGAGTGCGCCATACAAAGTTGTATACACAGATCGATGCAGTTATAGCTAAAAACAGGAATTGGCCTGTTATAGCGCCACCGTGAGGCTGATTTGTGGCATGCCGTCCTCGGCCTCATGGTGGCGCAATAACAGGCTGTTGTGGAATATTTGGGGCTGAGGTTCGTTGTTGGCATCCAGGGAGTGTGTTTGCACAGTTTGGCATGGATGGGGCCAACGGTGCCGGAGATTACCTGGTAATGGACGGACGGACAGACAGACACACAGACGGACGGAGTGCAAAACATACTCTCTCCCCATGCCTTCGGCCTGGTGGAGACAATTAACACTCACCTTTTACTTTCTCGGAATAACAACCTAAAACATGAACCTTAGTTGAAAAAAACGAAAGTTGTCCTTTAAGACTAATTTGGCATTTGCTACATAAATGATGAATGGGACTGACTAGGGAACAAAACACCGCCACTATGATTTTCCTGATGCTTGACAGTGGACAGTCTGTCTGTTTTTATTTATTTTATTTTATTTATTTAGTTAGTACATACAGAGGTGAACATTCTTGTAGCAGATTGCTAATCATTAAAAGCAATATAACGTATATAACTGGATCAGAGAAATAGATTTGTTTTGTTTGACCTTGTAGAATGACACCAAGGGAAGCCCCTATCGTATGTAGGCTTTCTCTGCATGCTATTGTCGTCTTTCTATTAAATTTCCCTTCTCTGAGTGCCTTGTTGTTCTCTGCCCTGGTTTGGTCAAGGACAGATCACGGGGGCAGACAGTGAATGCAGGCTGTTCAGCAAAATCATTGCTATTATTATTCTTTATAATAGTGAATCAACAAACATCACTTGTTCATAAGATTCTTTTTGGAAAGAGGCCAATAGATTAAACACTTAGACTAGATACTTTTCTTTTCCATTTAGGATTTCGGGGCTCAACTGTTTCTATGCCCCCAAAATATATATAGCCGTTGGCTACGGCCCCCCACTGCAAAAGGGCTTTTCCCCCCTTTCTTGCAAAAAATTATGAAAAACTAGTCGTTTTTCATGGTTTTTGACGATAAATAAAGATGAAAATCACGTTGTTTTTCATGGTTTTTGACGATACATAAAACATATGATGAAAACCATGAAAAACAACATATGTCATGTCATTTTTCATGGTTTTCATCAAATTTTTACCATGAAAAACAAGATACTATGTTCTTCATGATTTTCATCATTTAAAAAAATATCCTTGTTGGTTTCTTTTCCTTAGTTTCGCTTAGTAAGATGCTTAAATTGAGCGGGTCCTCTCTGGTTGGTAGTCGGTATGGGGTCGTGGCTCCCTGGGGGGAGGCTTGTGCTCTTATAAAAATCACATATGAAGTAAGTGGTGCAACTGCGTGTGGGTGTCCCCGGGGGTCCCCGAAACTTCCAGACCCACAGGAATGCGCCCAGGGTGCCGGCCCGGTTCCGGCAAGCCGCCTTGCGTCCGAAACGGTCTAGAAATGACAGAGTTACCGTGTGGCGGTCCCTCTACTGTACTGTACTGTCACACCCGAAATCATCATATATACAGTTAATATGTGTGTGTGTGTTAGGCTGCGCAACAGTGACACTTGGTTGTGAAAACCAACCAAATGCTATTTTCGTGCTCCGACACAGCCAGCCACCCACCCATAGACACACAAAGCTGCGTAAAGAAGTGGTTGCACCACTTCAAAAATTAGGAAAATCATGAAAAACTATAAAAGGATCCACCTGTTGGTGGCACTATAACAGGCCAATGTGAGTGGGATATATTCCTCAGATTTCACGTAAATTGCACGCTGCATTCATGATTTGAGGCTTTTTGTTCAAAACAGGCCAATCCTGGTGGGTGATTTTGGTCTGGGTCAGAGCTCATCCACTTTCCAGGGCCTTAGACAGCTATACTCATCCAAGCTAGCACCCAAGTGGTCAGGGCCAGCAAGAGTGATGAGAAAGTTAGGTCCGATTAACTACAAAGTTAAATGGGAAGATTCAACCGGCAAAGAAATCATGTAAATGTGGTAAATCTCAAACCTTTCTTTGGCTGGTACCTATAGGGCTGGGGCTGGGGATCTATGTTATGTGACACTGCCACATAAATGTGTGAAATAAATAATGTATTTCCTGTCCTTGTATGAGTAGGTTGAAAGAAAATGGGAAAGAAAATTGGAAGAAAACAGGGAATAACAAGGGAATATATTGGTTAAACTATGGTTGAATATTTAACCCTGAAATGTAGTGTACGGAGAATAGAATATATTGTGTTTTGTGTAGTTGAACCATGGTCATCCATTTTCTGTTGACAAAATGACGAAGTTTGATCACAGGGGGAGCTGTGGGGAAAAAGCATGTGAGCAATAGTTCCAGGAATAGTTCCGCTTCCAGGAAGTGAACTGCCAGGAAGCTATAAAGGAACAGGAAGTGAGGCACCGAGCCTGAGTTCCATTTTGAGGCAGTTAGAAGCATAGATATTAAGAAATAGATGCCTCATTTGCCGCTGCAGTTCATTGGAGCGACGTGTATCCCAATGAAGGCGGAAGTGCAGTGCTGAAGGCTTTTTTTTTTTTTTTTAACAAATCTTTATAACAGTCATGACCGTATACATTACAATACAAAACAAGACAAACAAACAAACAACAAAGTTATTAACAATACAACATCAGAGCCAGGGGGATTAGATTACTAACAGAAAACATTAAAGAGTGAACACAAAGCAACAGTTCTCCGCAGCTTTATTATTTAGAAGTGCTGAAGGCATTTGCTGAAGGCGACTGCGTCGCTTCCCAAGTGACGTCACTCATGTGACTCCTCCATGTCTCTCGCTGTCACTCAAGTGACTACTGGCCAATCACAGCGCGTCTTTTCCGGGACTTATGTTACGCACGCGGAAGCTTGACAAGCTTCCGCTATTCTTCGCAAGGAATGTCGGGAAAATAGTGCCTTCAATTTTGACACACGCCTCAGAGCCGGAAGGGGCGTCTATGTATATATGTCTATGGTTAGAAGAGTGTTTGCTGTGGTTGTCAAACACACTCTTTTAAAGCCAATACTAAGCAAAATTTAAGTAAAGTTTAGTCGGACATTTCTGAAGCTTTGAGCTCGAAGCAAACAATTCAGTGTTTGTGAACAATGGAACCAGCTGAGGACTCCTGACTTAAAGGTTGGGTGAGAAGGATATACTTTTTCTTTTTTCCAGTAAGCAATGCATTTCCTTTTTGTTTTATAACTTTGAGGACTACTTTATTTAACAAAAGAGAAGCTCTACCATGCTCGGATTACTCTGATTACTTTTTGGGGATTACTTTGGGATACTTTGACTCAGGGACACCTTTAGCCCGTCTCCGGACCCCCCGGGTTGAGCTCCTTAATTTGGACCCCTACCACGTAGGGTCCGGTATCACCGGCTTCAAGCGACATGGGATGCAATCTGATTTACCCTGACTTAGCCCTGTGCTGCGGTGTGGGTGTCACGCTGACATATTCCAAACGAAGCATATGAACGCTATAGGAGACAACGAACCTTCTGACCCCCCCCGCGAACGGCTCAGAAGCCGTTAAGTATTTGTAATGTTTGTACGACCGTTTTGGCAGCTCTGAAATTCTCTCTTCGGTCCCTCCTTGTTGACATCTCGGTTGGCTAGCTGCGCCTACGAGGCGCGTAGGGAGGCGCTGCTAGCCAACCGAGATGCTGGAGGCGGTACAATGGGATGTCAACAAGAGAGAATTTCAGAGCTGCCAAAACGGTCGTACAAACATTAAAAATACTTAACGGCTTCTGAGCCGTTCGCGGGGGGGGTCAGAAGGTTCGTTGTCTCCTATAGCGTTCATATGCTTCGTTTGGAATATGTCAGCGTGACACCCACACCGCAGCACAGGGCTAAGTCAGGGTACATCAGATTGCATCCCATGTCGCTTGAAGCCGGTGATACCGGACCCTACGTGGTAGGGGTCCAAAGGAGCTCAACCCGGGGGGTCCGGAGACGGGCTAGGACACCTTTAAAGGGACATTATGAAAAGAGATTGATTGTCCAATTGTATTATTTTGTTTGATCTACCTTAATTCAGATGAAGAATATTGACTTAATTTCAAAATAAATAGTTTTGTGTTTTCTTTCTGCTCTACAATACAGTTAGTTTCCAGTGTTAAAGGACCACTTTTCAACCTATCTTCATATAATAGGTCCTCACTAATACTCGGTCTGTGTCTCATAGGAGGGCTGTGGGCAGTTCAGAAACCGTCTTCCAGTGACATCATCAATGGGGAATACAAGCTAATAGACACTGCAGGCTTTCTGGTCCTGAAAAGTTGCAATGCGAAAGTGGAAGCCATCGTTCTCACGATAATGAAAATCTAAACATTTTTGTAAAAAAAATCTGCCTAATGATGATGTCACTGGAAGACTGTTTCTAAACTGCCCACAGAATTACTGTCACAGGTACAAGACCTGTATTTATTTACTTTGTTTAATATAACTCAGACATACAACTTTATGGTTCTGATTGTTTTAATGGTAGGCCAAAATGTTTGTTGCGGCTAATGCTGCTATACTGGCTTTTGTTTGTTTTATCACTTTAGTCTGTGTCAACATTGTTTTATTTGATCTTATTCAAATGTATTTATTTGTTTCAGTCTTCAAATGAGTTGACCACAAATGAAGTGCTCTGCTGCTGTGTCTATAGACGTGGAGATACTGGTAAAAGGCATACATGTGTTCTACATTCTATACATACATATATATACATACATAATGTATTTAAATGCAGTTTTAGTTTTGTAATATCACTGTCTTTTCTTGTAGCTGTGGTGCTGCTGTTATGTCCCCCTTGCATTGATTGTGCTGTAGTAGCCGCAATTTGCAACTCTAGATTTTTTTTATAATGGGATGAAACTAGAGTTGCAATACCCTCCATTGACTCCCCACTCATCCAATTTGGTTTGCGATCTGCTTGTCTTAAACGACGTTAAACTCACCAACATTGCAGCTGTAGTCCAAGCTTGAATTATCCTCTTTCAATCTGCCGAGCTTGTTTTTCATAAAAATCCACTGTAGACATGTTATGAGCTACTTTCTGTCAAGAAATTCTGTGGTGGAGTTTGGAAGCCTCGTCGTATGTCACTGAACGGCCCTGCGTACCACCTGTTTCGAATTTGCACATAATGCAGGAGGCAGCAGTGCGACCCGTTAACAAAAACGAGTGCTTCCAAACTGCAACACTTAGAAAAAGAATCACCTGCAGAGGATGTCTTGACAGAAAGTAGCTCATAACATGTCTACGGTGGATTTTTATAAAAACAAGCTTGGCAGATTGAAAGAGGATAATTCAAGCTTGGACTACAGCTGCAATGTTGGTGAGTTTAACGTTGTTTAAGACAAGCAGATCGCAAACCAAATTGGATGAGTGGGGAGTCAATGGAGGGTATTGCAACTCTAGTTTCATCCCATTATAAAAAAATCTAGAGTTGCAAATTGCAGCTAGTGCTGTAGTATCACTGCAAATCAAAGTAGGTTTTATTGTTTGTTCTTTTAATAATGATTCCGTTTCATTAAAGGGACCAGTCTCTTTTATTTTGTTGTTTATTTGAGCTTTTGCGATCTGCAAAACGTTAAACTCACCAACATTGCAGATGTAGGGAAAGCTTGACTTATCCTCTTTCAATCTACCAAGCGTTTGTTTCATAAAAATCCACTGTAGACATGTTATGAGCTACTTTCTGTCAAGAAATTCTCTGCAGGTGATTTAGCCCCTTTCGGGACCCTCGGTTACCGTTTCTGAAGTTTGGCCGATGCTACCCTAGGGTCCCTGAGCTCTTAATTAAGCCCTCCATGGGATGCAGATTTACATACCCTCCTTCACGGAGAGCCGCGCCGCTGCTTGAGTGTTGGTGAGATGTTTCAAAGATGCGCGGCTATAGGAGACAACGGAAACGTGTACGAAATCGCATTAACCGCCGATGCCGTTAAGTATTTTTAATATTTTTTTAAAGTTTTGGCTTCTCTGAAATTCTCTCTTCCTCACTTCCTTGACTTCCTTATTGACTTCCCATTTTACCGCCTCCCGCACCGAGACTGGCTAGCTGCACGTCCTAGTTACTGCCTCTGATTGGCCGACCGCGTACATGCAGGATGTTTATAATGCTGTTGTGTCGTGGGAGGCGGGTCATGGGAAGTGATGAGAGAATTTCAGAGAAGCCAAAACTACAAAAAAAGGCATCGGCGGTTAATGCAATTTCGTACACGTTTCCGTTGTCTCCTATAGCCGCGTTATGCATCTTTGAAACATCTCACAAACACTCAAGCAGTGGCGCGGCTCTCCGTGAAGGAGGGTATGTAAATCTGCATCCCATGGAGGGCTTAATAAGCGCTCAGGGACCCTAGGGTAGCGTCTGCCAAACTACAGAAACGGTAACCGAGGGGCCCGAAAGGGGCTACAGGTGATTCCAAACTCCAACACTTAGAAAATGAATCACCTGCAGAGAATTTCTTGACAGAAAGCAGCTCATAACATGTCTACGGTGGATTTTCATGAAACAAAAGCTTGGCAGATTGAAAGAGGATAATTCAAGCTTGGCGTAGAGCTGCAATGTAGAGCCGTCATTTAATACAAGCAGATTGCAAAAGCAAATTGGATGAATGGGGAGTCAATGGAGGGTATTGCAACTCTAGATTAATCCCATAGTAAAAAATAGAGTTGCAAATTGCGGCTATAGGCTCCGCCCTGCTGCACATGGCTTTCCTCTTTTGTTGGGACTGCACTGTGGGACCTTTGGGTTTTTATTGGTGTGTATGTTTACCCCCCTCCACTGTATGTTGTTGCATGAGTTGTTTTGATGTTCCCTTTTCTTTCCCCAATATAATTTCGGTATAGTTAGTGTGCCCCGCCCTTCCATAAGAGAGCTAATTATAAACTTGTCACTTTATTATCTTATCTCTTGCCTAACTAACACATTGCCCTAACATTTTGCACACACACGCACACACACACACACACACGCACGCACGCACGCACGCACGCTTTGCAGGATGGTGTAGTCATTATCTCATAAAATCAGTGGTGTGCACATTTAGAGGGGCAGGTGCTCAAGTGAAAAGGGCATCCTGTGTGGTGCGTGGAACTGCCGTAATAGTGTGAGATTTATAGATTTTGCGGCATAAATAATATGTCACCAGTCCCAATGTTTGAAGACACAAGTCGGCGCTAATGGTCCACATTGACCAAAATACATTAGATTTTTATTTTTGTGTTTTTCGTTTTTAGCCACATTATCACAGTTCGAATGTTGAAGGTTTTTATTCCAACAGATAGTTGTTTCATTGCAAAAATGTCTCTGTTTTTATGTTTCTTTGCGTATTTCGATTTCGATTGACCGTAGCTATCTTTGTTCTCCAGTTACACGCAGCTGAGTTTCTGTGTTTCTATGACACAATAGTAAACACAACAACATCATTATTGTTAACTTGATATGATGCTGTATCTTGTAATAAAAGTATAAAGTGACTTTACCCGTCGTCGTCACTCAACTATGTGGGGGAGTGATTATGCGAGCGATTAGGGGTGGACACAAGTTGCTATACTGTCACACCCATTCCTCTCAGCTCAGAGGTGCTAAAACTTTGAAATCTTGTCAAGGCAGTTTCTGTACTTTGGGTTTTTTTGTTTAACAAGTTTAAACGAGGCATATCTTCTTCAAATATTTTCCAATTTCAATGAACAGTACATCATATGAAAGCTTACATTCTGTAGTTTTATAATGGGTAAAAAACTGAAAAATGACCATGGCCTATACTTGTGTCTCAAACCACTGTATTCGGTCACTATTAGAAGCTTTGAATCCACAATTGATCGATGTCACCATGGGCCACATTCTGTACACTGTACAAAATAAAAATAAAACGAACAAACTGTATAAAAAACTGACTTTCAAAAGGGCACATTGCTGTCCAGAGGGCAACAAAGCAGGTGCTCTAGCACCACCTAGTGTCTATCTGTGCACGCCACTGATTGTCTTGCAAATTCCTTGCAAGAAGATGAATACATGTGCATAATTGCAAGCCTTTAGTTTGTCTATTCTAGTACACCTAGCCCTCATCGAAAGGAACTCTTCCACGTATCATTTATTTTAGAACACACATACATGCCAGCGTTTCATCCAATCAATTCTAACTTGCCAATCAAAAAGGTTAGGATTGTTCAACAGAAGAGTTCAAGGTGAATGTGTTACCAGTATCTTTCATCTTTTTTTTCTTTGTGTGTGTAGCAGGAACCTGTTTATGGACAACCTCGCTCAATGTCTTAGCTACTCCTGCGCAGACTGAGCAACGACCCACTGAGCACCAACGACCCACTGCGCAGACAGACTGCACCAACAATCCAGGATGGATGGTGAAACATCAGTGAGTACAACTCAGCACAAGTTTTCAAATGCATACAATTCTTTTGAAAACGGCATATTTACAAGCTCACAATGTGTCGTGATGAGATACATTGTGAGCTTGTAGATCTGCTATTTTTGAATAGCCAAAGTGTGAAACCAGTAAGACGCACTGAGGGCGGGAAGTGGGGCGAGGTCACGTGCACGCATCCGCCTGGGTGACGGCACGGGGCGAGTGATGGCGCTTTGACATGGGGGGGTCAGATCAATATATGGAATTAATTCTGTACTGGCCATGTATGGAGTGTGTCTTGAGTGTACAGGGTTTGATGAGGTCAGATCAACATATGGAATGTCAGAACAGGTCAGCTCCATATATGGTGATCTAAGGGTGGCAGCGGTGGGCGGCAGTGTCTTGAGTGTACAGGGTTTGAGGGCCCAGGTAGGGCTGGGCCGGGCCTTAATTTTCGGGCCTGTTGAAAACTCTAGTTTTCGCCGGCTGCTGGGCGCACAAATAACTTTGGGACAGGCCCATAGAGTTTAAATGACAGGTATCAGTCAAAAGGGAGACATCGAAGAGGAAGGATGGATGGGGAAGGATCAACATCTGACATAATCCATATACTAATATTGAGGACATCAGGGATCTCCATATATGGGCTTTTACTATAATGATCCCTGATTTACTATCATCCCTGATGTCATAGTGATGTCACGAGACCTATGTCATAGTGATGTCACGAGACCTGGGTGCACTATATGGGGGCTTTCCCCATGTGACAAATGTATGGAGATTTTGAGTGACAAAAAAACGCAAGCTTTCATAGTTAACTGTGATGGGTTATGACACATAATCCATTAAGAGTAAGACCGCACCTGAAAGTTAATTATACAAGTTGACAGCGGTAAAACACACCGTCGGAGCTCCGCGGTAGGTAGAACATATATAGTAAGCCTGTGACATGTTCAAAATATAGACATAAATAACAAAGTCAGTCGGGATCGGGATGTATGTAGTGCCCTGCATAATTTTGCTAAATGTTGTTTACACTTTTGAATCCTGCTACAGATGTGTTACATTATTTCTATTACTTTTCAATCTACTTTTCAATCTATATTGCTGTTTGTTCATGGTCGAATTGTTATTGTGTGACTTGGGTGTCAATCAACCTGAGCCAACCTATGGTGAACAAGAAGGGGTGGGACTTAAGGAAAAGACAACACACTGGAGGAAGAAAAACGAGTGGACAAACAGACATTAAGTGTTTAAATAAGATCCTGCAGGTTAAAGTCCTGTTGCAGAGCAGAGGGTAGCCACAGGCTTTGTGTTCAGTTTGGTTTTATGTTAATTAGAACTGTGAAGAAAAACGGAGTTTGCATTGTTCAGTAAGATGTCCATCACCAGCAGTGTAACCAAATGAATGCTAGGTTAAACTAAGCTAAGCTAAGCTAAGCTGCAGGAGGAGAAGTGTGTTGGAGTATATATATGTTCTTGCACCAAGTTTCGAGTGAGTATGATCACCACAGTATTGTATGTGAGAACTAAAAATGTACATTTGTTGTAAAAGATAGAAAGTTCATTAGTGTGTGGGTTTCTCCTGTTAATATAGTGTGCTTCAGGACATTGCTGCACCATTGCTGACAATAGAGGTGCTCGAAGCTTGCCACTGCATACAGAGGGTCCACATGCACACAAAGTGGTGCATTTGAGTCTGTCTACAGCACACTTTCACCTGGAACTAGAAGTTTGGGACACTGCAGCATCTGCTTATGTGTTCTAAGGAACTGTGAGTACGCCATCCATCTAACAGAGGATTATTTCCATATGAGCTCCAACAGCGCGCCAACGTCTGGTACCATAAACTGAGTAAATCAAACCCCGGGGTATATTTTATTTTGTTTTGTGAGGTTATTGTTGTTCAACTTTTGTTTTTATTTGTATTCAGGGTCAGAGGGATTTTGAGGCAGGGTCAGTTCTGCATCTATTATAATTGTGAAATAAATACACCCTAATTTTATCATTATAAAATTAAATCCTTGTGTTGGGTATTTCATGAGTAATGTGAGTTACTTGGTGCACATGTAAAATAACAGTATAGCTGTACATTAAGCTAACCGGACCTCTTTGCACCTGATTTGAGTAATAGGTCGCATTCAACTAATCACAGTGGACACATCCTGATATTGTTTTTGTAGCATTACCAATTTAGTGGGTGGGCTACACGTGGGGGCTCGTCCGGGATTGTTTACTGTTACTGTGGTTACATTTGTGTAAAAAAAAAAAAAAAAGAATTGTAATTGAACTGTAACAAGGTGAATTTTTGTATTGTGATTTAAGGTGTATGAAAATGGAGCCAGCGCAGATAGTTGCATGGTGTGGAGAAAAACAGATTGATGCAAGAAAAGCAATTGTGCTTAGTGGGGTACCTCTTAATGTTACTGATGACGTCCTGAATAACGTACTGGATAGGTCTACACAGTTTGGCAGAAGTAAAATAAGGGGGCAGCGTGAAGAGCATGCTGGTAGAAGTCAATTTGTTTTGATTGAAACTACTAATGACATGACTACACCAGATATACCGGAAAGGTTAGAACTTGATGATTTGGGAATTTGGATAGTAAATGTCAGTGAGACTAAAAGTGTCCCTGTACTCAGTGAAGGGGATGAGTTCCAGTCTAAGTTAATTTCCTTCCTGGCAAATGAAGGAAAAACATTATCTGATATTGCAGGCCTGCTTAGCCCCCCTAACCCTAACCCTACTCCTACTTCTGCTCGTGCTTTTACTCCTGTATCCAGCACCCCCAGCCCCACTCCAAGTAACCCTCCAGATTTGAACACACAACTTGTGAATGCAATTTCCTCACTAGTTCAAAGATGTCAAGCCACGCCTGTTGATGGACCGGGCTATCGCAAACTCCGTTTGTTCTCAGGTATGAGACCCACTCCTCCTGGAGAAGAGGAGTATGAGGCTTGGGCTGAACAGACCATACACATGCTGGATGAGTGGCAGTGTTCTGATGTGGTCAAGAAACAGAGAATAGCTGAGAGTCTTAAAGGGCCAGCAGCAGACATTGTCCGCTGTTTGAGAGTAGCCAATCCCCATGCCACTGCCAATGATTATGTTAAAGCCCTCGAAACAGCTTTTGGGACCACAGACAGTGCAGCTGACCTTATGGTGAGGTTCCGTAATACATTCCAGCAGGAAGATGAGAAACTATCAGCATATTTACTCCGACTAGACAAGCTGTTGCATGCAGTTCATCGTAAAGGCGGAATTGAAGTAGCTGACATGAACAGAGTACGCATTGAACAGGTTGCCAGGGCCGCACTGCCTCATGACCTCGCTGCCCTGCGCATAAGGATGACTTATAAACTCAAGCCTCCTCCAAGTTTCACTGAGCTTCTTCGTGATGTCAGAGAAGAGGAAGGAATGAATCTTGAAAGACTGACTGTAAAGAATGCTCCCTTTTCAGCTATGGGGAAGCGTGTAGAGTGTGCTACTGCCTCCATTGTACCTGTACAGCCAGAGTCTGTACAGCCTGTCGTGGGAGAGAATGATTCAGCCATAGAGAGTCTCAGAAAAGAATTTCAAGGGTTTAAGAATGAGGTTACGCGCCTGCTTTCTGCCTCAGTAGCAGCTTCAGAAAGAACAGCACAGCAACCAGCCCAAAATTACCAGGTATATCAACCAAAAGGTACGGGAAACTCAAATGCACATGGAAAGGAGAGGGCTCCCAGATCGCAGTATCGTGCTGATTTCTTTTGCTACAGATGTGGGGAAGATGGCCATTTCCAGAGAGAATGCCCGAACCCAGAGAATCTCAGAAAAGTGAACATGCGCCTCCTGAAAGCGAAACAGTCAACGGGAAACTCCTCAGGGGCTCAGTAAAGGAACGGCCTGATGCTCCAGAGAAGACACGTTCTACACAGTGTAAGCTTAATGAAAGGAAGGCTGATCTGCCAGAGGGTTTAATTGGACCTAGCTCTGCTGTCCCTGTACAAATTGAGGGAATCTATGCCAAAGCATTACTTGACAGTGGGTCCCAAGTCACCCTGTTGTATCGTTCCTTTTATGACAAGTACCTGAAGCACCTGCCTTTGGCCCCCATTAAGTGCCTTCAGATTTGGGGCCTAAGTGAGGATCAGTACCCATATGATGGTTACCTGTGCTTGAAACTTGAGTTTAATGGAAACGATGTTGGAGTATCTGAGACCATGGAAACACTGGTGCTTGTGTGTCCTGATCCAGCCATGCAGGGTGATGTGTCTATTGTAGTAGGCACCAACACCTCTATTGTGAGAAGACTATTCCAGTCCTGTAAAGCACATCAGGGGGACAACTTCCTAAACACCCTCCCTGTTCACCCAGTAATAAAGGAAGCCTATGAGAAGTTTCGAGACAGTCTGGATGGCACGGCTGAGACAAAGAGGGGAACAGTCTGGTTTACACAATACAAGCCTGTCACCCTGTCACCTGGGGGAGTTGCAAACGTTGTTGGCATTCCAAAGGTCCCTAGCGGTCTCTCCAGCCAAGCTGTTCTTATAGACCGCCCAGATGTGGATCGTTTCCCTGAAGAACTTATGGTGATCCCTGTTGTTGAAAAGTCAACTGCTGTAAATTGTCGTCGCATCACAGTCTCCCTGAGGAATATGTCAGCTCATCCTGTGTCGCTGAGACGAGGAATGCCAATTGCTCATGTGTTTCCAGTAGATGTGGTGGCTTCAGTTCCTGGAAAGAAAGAGTCAAAGTCAACTACATCTCAACTGTCTCCCGCCTCTTTCAACTTTGGTGATTCTCCTGTACCCCCTGAGTGGAAGGACAGGTTGTGTAATAAGATGATGGAGCGAAAAGAGGTGTTCTCCTGCAGTGAATTCGATGTGGGGTGTGCAAAGAGCGCAAAACACAGCATTCGTGTGACAGAAGACAAACCCTTTAGAGAACGTTCCAGACGCTTACCACCAGGTGATTTGGAGGATGTGAGAAAACACCTCTATGATCTCAAAGAGGCTGGAATAATTTCAGAATCCAGAAGCCCGTTTGCTTCCCCAATCGTTGTTGTTCGCAAGAAAAATGGAACCATACGAATGTGTGTAGACTACAGGACGTTGAATAAGAGAACAATTCCTGATCAATATGCAGTCCCTCGTGTGGAAGATGCTCTGTCCTGCCTGAGTGGTAGCCAGTGGTTCAGCGTGCTTGACCTCAGGAGTGGTTACTACCAAATCCCTTTAAGTGATGCTGACAAAGAAAAGACAGCATTCATCTGCCCAGCAGGATTCTATCAATTCGAGCGGATGCCTCAAGGGATTTGTGGGGCACCGGCCACATTCCAACGTGTCATGGAAAGGACTGTTGGTGATATGAACCTACTGGAAGTTCTCGTATATCTTGACGATGTCATCGTTTTCGGGAAGACATTGGAGGAACATGAGCAGCGCCTCCTTAAAGTCCTGGACAGGTTAGAAGAGGAAGGGCTCAAATTGTCCTTGGATAAATGTCAGTTCTGCTGCCCCTCTGTAACCTACCTTGGTCATGTTGTGTCTAGGAATGGTATCGCTACAGACCCTTCAAAGATTGAGGCAGTGAAATCGTGGCCGCACCCAGGGAACATCAGTAGCCTCCGCTCGTTTCTGGGGTTCTGTGGGTATTATAGGCGTTTCGTCAAAGATTTCTCCCGGGTCTCTTATCCACTCAACCAGTTACTGCAGGGGTGCATCGTTGCTGGAAAGGCTAAGGCTAAGCCGGGAACAGACGAAACAAAACAATGGTACCGCCCCTCAGAGCCGTTTGGACACAGGTGGAACGACGATTGTGAGAAAGCTTTTGAGACTTTAAAGAAAAGTCTTACTGGGGCACCTGTCTTGGGAATCGCTAACCCAGAACTGCCTTATGTCCTGCATGTTGACGCAAGCAGAGAAGGATTGGGAGGTGTCCTCTATCAGGACCAAGGAGGAGGATTGCGCCCAATTGCTTATGTCAGCAGAAGCTTGTCTCCGGCGGAAAAGAATTATCCCACGCACAAGCTGGAATTTCTGGCACTGAAATGGGTGGTTACCAACAAGTTGCACGACTATCTCTATGGAATCAAGTTTGAGGTCCATACAGACAACAATCCATTAACATATGTTCTAACCACAGCTAAGTTGGATGCAACAGGACATCGATGGTTGGCGGAACTATCAACTTATGATTTCAGTCTGAAATACCGGCCTGGGAAACAGAACATTGATGCGGATGCACTGTCACGCCGCCCTCACGCAAATGAGGGTATTCATGATGAGGAGACCGTCATGGCTGCTCCCACAGTCCAAGCTATCTGTCATATGTCATCAAGCAGTCCCCCTCGCTACTGCCACACCAGAGCTGTTGATCTGATGGGCTCCTCCAAAGATGCTATACCCAGAGCCTATTGCAACTTGTCTTTCCTGAGCACCCAGCAACTGCCCAAACTGACTTTAACAGACATATCACATTCTCAGCAGAGGGATCCATGCATTGGGGAAGTGTGGCATGCTGTTTCTCAGAACAGTGCCAACTGTGCCAACAAAACCAGACATCCAGTTGTCTCACTGTTGCTAAAAGAATGGGAGAAGCTACAGGTCAAAGACTCTGTATTGTACAGAATTAGTGAGCCACCAAACAGACCTTTTCGGAAGCAGTTATTGCTCCCACATGAGTTTAGAGAGACTGTGCTCCAGTCCTTGCATGACCATTCAGGGCACCTTGGGCTTGACAAAACCTATGGTTTAATACGGGAGAGGTTTTATTGGCCTCGGATGAAAGCACAGATTGAAATGTACTGTAAAGACTGTCCCAGGTGTATTCAGAGGAAAACACTGCCCAAGAGAGCTGCTGAGTTGTCACATCTTGACAGTGATGGACCGATGGACCTCATCTGTATGGACTTACTGTCAATTGAGCCTGACACCAGAAACATCTGCAATGTGCTTGTGATTACCGATCACTACACACGATATGCTCAAGCTTTTGCCACCAAAGATCAGAAGGCATCAACTGTCGCTAAGGTCCTGTGGGAACATTACTTTGTTCACTACGGACTGCCAAAACGAGTGCATTCTGATCAAGGCCGGGACTTCGAGAGTCGCCTCATCCATGAACTGTTGAACATGCTTGGCATAAGGAAATCCAGAACTACGCCTTATCACCCTCAGGGTGATCCACAACCTGAGCGGTTCAACAGAACTCTCCTTGACATGCTTGGCACCCTTGAGACACATGACAAAAGTAGATGGAGCAAGCATCTCAGTCATCTTGTGCACGCATACAACTGCACATTGAACGAGTCAACAGGCTATTCACCATACTTCTTAATGTTTGGACGAGAAGCCAGGATGCCAATAGATGTGGCCTTTGGAGTATCAAGTGATGGTACAGACACAAAATCCTATTTGAAGTATGTAAATGACATGAAACGTGAGCTTCAGGCTGCTTATCAGTTGGCAGAAAGTGTGGCAGAGAAGAAAAATGCGGGAAACAAGCGACGCTATGACCATACCGTCCGTTTCTGCCCATTAGTTGCGGGTGACAGGGCGTTGATCCGGAATCTTGGATTACAAGGAAAACATAAGCTTGCTGACCGCTGGAAAGACACTCCCTACATTGTAGAGAGTCAACTGCCCGGGTTGCCCGTGTTCAAATTGAAACCAGCAAGTGGACAGGGTCCTGAAAAGGTACTGCATCGCAATCACATTCTGCCTGTCGGACAGAGGGTGCAGCTGCGGACTGAAAAGGAAAAGGAGGCACCAGCTAAGAGGAGAGCCAGTAAACGGCTCAGAGCAAAGGGTTCGGAGCATTGTGATCTCTTTTGTCTACCAGTCCCTGAACCCGATAATGAATCTGCATCAGACTCAGACAATGAGGAAGTGGGTCTATGGTATGACCATCATCCACTCAGGTCACTGGAACCAGAACATGAAGAAACAGAACCCCTGGAACTCTATAGTCTGGATCTAGATCTCCTCATAGACAACTTAGGAGAAGAGGAAAGAGTTGAGGATTCTGTAGAGGCAGATAGGATTGAACCGTTTGTGCAAGGTGGGACTGCTGAAGTTGACAGGGACGCCGAGACACAGGAAATGGGTGACCTAGACACCGAGACACAGGGACTATGTGACACAACTGGGGCACAAGACAATGTCGCAGAATGCTCAGATGAGATACCAAGGCCTCAGAGAGTCAAAAGGGCTCCAAAGAGATTAACCTATGATTTATTAGGGAGCCCAATGACAGTACCAGTTACAACACATTGTGTCACTACAGTTATGGTCAATGACAAGACTAATTGTGTAAACCTATGTTCAGGCCAGAGATACAAAAGCACGTTTTACAAGTGGATAAACTAAAGTGTGTTCTGTGTTGCTTTGCATGTCATGAGGACATGACCTTTTTTGGTAGGGGGAGAATGTAGTGCCCTGCATAATTTTGCTAAATGTTGTTTACACTTTTGAATCCTGCTACAGATGTGTTACATTATTTCTATTACTTTTCAATCTACTTTTCAATCTATATTGCTGTTTGTTCATGGTCGAATTGTTATTGTGTGACTTGGGTGTCAATCAACCTGAGCCAACCTATGGTGAACAAGAAGGGGTGGGACTTAAGGAAAAGACAACACACTGGAGGAAGAAAAACGAGTGGACAAACAGACATTAAGTGTTTAAATAAGATCCTGCAGGTTAAAGTCCTGTTGCAGAGCAGAGGGTAGCCACAGGCTTTGTGTTCAGTTTGGTTTTATGTTAATTAGAACTGTGAAGAAAAACGGAGTTTGCATTGTTCAGTAAGATGTCCATCACCAGCAGTGTAACCAAATGAATGCTAGGTTAAACTAAGCTAAACTAAGCTAAGCTGCAGGAGGAGAAGTGTGTTGGAGTATATATATGTTCTTGCACCAAGTTTCGAGTGAGTATGATCACCACAGTATTGTATGTGAGAACTAAAAATGTACATTTGTTGTAAAAGATAGAAAGTTCATTAGTGTGTGGGTTTCTCCTGTTAATATAGTGTGCTTCAGGACATTGCTGCACCATTGCTGACAATAGAGGTGCTCGAAGCTTGCCACTGCATACAGAGGGTCCACATGCACACAAAGTGGTGCATTTGAGTCTGTCTACAGCACACTTTCACCTGGAACTAGAAGTTTGGGACACTGCAGCATCTGCTTATGTGTTCTAAGGAACTGTGAGTACGCCATCCATCTAACAGAGGATTATTTCCATATGAGCTCCAACAGCGCGCCAACGTCTGGTACCATAAACTGAGTAAATCAAACCCCGGGGTATATTTTATTTTGTTTTGTGAGGTTATTGTTGTTCAACTTTTGTTTTTATTTGTATTCAGGGTCAGAGGGATTTTGAGGCAGGGTCAGTTCTGCATCTATTATAATTGTGAAATAAATACACCCTAATTTTATCATTATAAAATTAAATCCTTGTGTTGGGTATTTCATGAGTAATGTGAGTTACTTGGTGCACATGTAAAATAACAGTATAGCTGTACATTAAGCTAACCGGACCTCTTTGCACCTGATTTGAGTAATAGGTCGCATTCAACTAATCACAGTGGACACATCCTGATATTGTTTTTGTAGCATTACCAATTTAGTGGGTGGGCTACATGTATATTGAGAATACCACTCTTCAAAGTCGGCGCTCGTAGCCTCGTAAAGGCAGTGACGTCCCTTAAAAGCGACAGGTTATCTGTCTGCCGTCTCCCCTCTGCTCCGTTAACATTATGGGTAACTCATTCAAGTGGTAAATTAAATGTGAAATACATCCTCTATTGAGAAAACAACAATATATGTTGACAAAGACACTTCATACATTTGGAAACATATTTTTATTCAAATCAATATAGTCTTCAGTTAATTTCATATTATTTTAAAAGTAGGCTAACTACAGTTGAATTTCAATGGACTTCTATGGGCTGGCCTGCAGTACACCGTGCCAACGGACCAGAAGTGGGGACGCTGTCTCATTTGGGGGCCTGAAATTTGTAGTCCCTGTGTGTCTCTATGCCAATCCAAATAGTTTAGCAACGGTTGCTATGCAGGTCAAGCTTTCTTCGCTGCTAACGTGCCTATTGGACAAGGATGGGTTGGGGAGGGACTTAGTGAAGGGCTAATTGGGCCCACTGGCAGATCCTGATTGGTTGAGCCTCAATTGGCTGAGGCAGAGGCTGGAAATTGCACAGGTGAAAGGAGTTGGCCTCATTAGGCCCACTGGCAGAGCCTGGCCCAGGTGAAAGGAGTTGGCCTCATTAGACCCACTGGCACTGGCACTGGCACTTTTGTGGTGGTTCTGGAGAACCGTGGGTCCGACCGACTCGATACCTGGCACTGCACTCCCTGTGGGGGTGTGGAACGCGTGTGTCAAATGTGAAGTCGGTGCGTCAAACGGTTCTCGAGTTACGTGCATTACAACCGTACGCACGCACGCACACGCACGCACACGCACGCACGCACACCTAAGGGTGGCAGTGGGGTCTTAAGGGTACAGGGAGGGACTGACGGCCATATGGTGGCGTGACTGATCATGAGTACCACAGACAGACGTCTGTGGCATTCGTCTGTGGCATTCTGGTTTTGCAGTTTTTCATAGTAATCTGCGACTAATGGTCGCAATATATTTTCTTTATTATGTGAATTTGGTTTGGCATATTTATCTGATTATTTATTCATTTGGTATTTTAACATGACTTCCTTTTCATGCTTCAATAAACTTGACCCTTTTGGTATACATCAGCCTCTGGTTCTGTTCATTTTGAACACTTAACCTATTTGGGGTACCTTTGTTCAGTTACCTTGTCAAATATAAATAATATAACAAATAACAATATATGTTTTTTTGGGTTTTTTTCAATAATATTTTTATTGATTTTTACATTTTATGACAAAGACAGAAAAACTAAAAAACTAAACCAAAAAACAGACCGCTCAGCTCAGACACGTTGTGGAACAAAGGACACAGTTATACACATATACCCATTACCTACATCGAACCAAAAAATTAAATACAAAAATAATATACAAATATGGACAAATTCAGTTTGGTGCTTGAAAGTCTAAATGGATTAACAACTCCCCAGAGAATTATAAAATAAAATACACATATATGTATACATACATATATACATACATACATACATACATACATACATACATACATACATACATACATAACAATAACATACATAACTTTATCCATCAAGGTTAGATCCATCAAGGTTAGATCCATCAAGGTTAGATCCTACAACAGTATTTCTTTACTGTTGTAGGATCTCTGAGAAACAAGAGATTCCGGAGAGGACAATCACACTGTGCATTTTCAATATCTAGCCAGATTGAAGGTTGATCTTCTTTTAACCATGCTGCTACAAATCGTAATTGTGCAGCTGTCTGATACCATTTTATATTGGGGAGGTCCAGCCCTCCTTCAGAGACAGACAGTTATTTTGCTAGCTTCAACCTGGGCCTTCTCTTGCTCCAGATAAACAAGCTTAACCAGCCCTCAATAACCTTAACCAACAATATATGGTTAATGTGTTTGTAGGCCCTCACACCTATCTGTAAGGATGGCGTAGTCATTATCTCGTATAATATATTAGCCCTGCTACATAAACATGTTTTGAACATTGAAATTCCTTGCAAGGAGATGAATACATCTACATAATTGCAATCCTTTCGTTTGTCTATTCTAGTACACTAGCCCCCATCGAAAGGAACTCTTCCATGTATCATTTATTTTAGAACATGCATACATGCCAGGCTTTGCCATTACCTAATCAATTCTAACTTGCCAATCAAAAAGGTTAGGATTATTCAACAGAAGAGTTCAAGGTGAATGTGTTATCAGTATCTTTTAACTTTTTTCTTCCTTTTTTTGTACGTGTGTAGGGAACAGTTTATGGACAACCTCTCTCAATGTCTTCGCTACTCCTGGACAAACAGACAGAGAGCAATACGACCCACTGCGCGGACAGAGCACCATTAAAGGACCACTTCACCACTTTTCAACCCATCTTCATATAATAGGTCCTCACTAATAATCATGATAAAATACCACCATTCTTTTCTACTCAGTCTGTGTCTCATAGGAGGGCTGTGGGCAGTTCAGAAACCTGTCCACCAGTGACATCATCGTTAGGCATATTTTTTTTAAACAAGATGTTTTTTACTAAAATGTTTAGATTTTTATCATCGTGAGAACGATGGCTTCCTTTTTCGCATTGCAACTTTTCAGGACTAGAAAGCCTGCAGTTTATATTAGCTTGGATTCCCCATTGATGATGTCACTGGTGGACGGGTTTGTAAACTGCCCACAGCCCTCCTATGAGACACAGACTGAGTAGAAAAAAAATTGTGCCATTTTATCATGATTATTAGTGAGGACCTATTATATGAAGATAGATGAAAAAGTGGTGAAGTGGTCCTTTAAGGACCCACTGTGCAGACAGGATGGATGACCCAGGATGGATGGAGAAACATCACAGTGAGTACAACCCGGTACTCCCTGCTCTCTCTAACCATGCATAAACACCCAGCATCATATTTTATATTCAGTGGTGGAAGAATTAAAGGGGAATACCACTCATTTTCAACATTTTACTACATCATTAATATACCTTAGAGTTGTTGTGTGGAAATAATTTAAAAAAAGTCCCCCCATTCTGTGTTGCCTAGAACTGGATGTCTGAATAAAATCAGATTATGAAGTACATCTCACTGACATCACAAATATGTACTATATTAATGACATAGTACAATTTTGAAAATTAATGGTATTCCCCTTTAAGTACTCAGATGTTTTACTTAACTCTGCTATTTTTTTTAAATGGTGAAAATGTGGTGCAAATCTTTGAATATATATATTATATTCTTTCAGAGCGAATGTTTTTAATTAAAATCTTTGCTTCTGGGGCGGTCCCTGGAACAACATATTTTCAGATGGGGGTCGGCTACAAATAATTTTTGGGGTCCTTGACATGCAATAGTTTGAGAACCATTGACATAGAAACATAGGTTTTTCAGAAAACTGTTTGACTGATTTAGAAGCCATTTTTTAGAATCTGCCTCGGGTCTAAATGGGTTAAATAAAAGTAGCAGTTCAATTAGGGTCACGGCCTGAAAGGTTTGAACTGTTGACATGCATATAACCACTTCAGCCCTATATATACGTTGTCTGAAATTTCTTTATTAGGAACAATCGGGAGATAGGGTGAAAAGTTCAGTCACACGAGAGAGACTCGGAGTAGAACCGTTGCTCCTTCGCCTGGAAAGGAGTCAGCTGAGGTGGTTCGGGCATCTGGTTAGGATGCCTCTCGGGCGCCTCCCTAGGGAGGTCCTCGACACACGTCCCACTGGGAGGAGACCCCGGGGCAGACCAATGCGCAGTTGGAGGAAATACATCGACTCACTGGCCTTGGAACGTCTCGGAATCCCCCAGGAGGAAGTCACTAATGTTGCTCTGGAGAGGGAAGTCTGGAGCACTCTGGTGGAGCTGTTGCCCCCGCGACCCGACTACGGATAAGCGGTTGAAGATGGATGGATGGAACAATCCCTTGAGATGAACCATCTCGTTTTCAAGGGGGTCCGCGATTCACAAAATACACTACATAAAGACACTTTTTTACAGACAAAAACAAGACAAGACAAAACAATATACAATTCATAGATAAACAAAAAACAAACAGAAAAAAAAGAAAAGAAAACCGCAACAAAACAACATTTCACATAACATGGACATAAAGTAGACATAACACATGGATCATTGCATCATGGATCTGTTACAGTGATGATTAGTGAAAACATGAACAGGTAGTCTCAAGATGAGAGGACAGCACAGTTTTAAACTAGAAAAAGTGCCCTTCTGGGCACAGGTCTCCACCAGGAGGATAGGAGTGTGTGTGATGTTTGGCAAAATGTTTAGGAGTAATATAAACATGTTTTTTTGTTTGTTTTTGTTTCTTGCAACAATTTTCTTCATTTTGTTGAGGAAATGCAGAGCCAGATCACTCATAGCATCTCTGAGGATAGAATTCTGGATGAGCAGGACATGTGCAGCATTTTGTACAAAACGGGCTACTCCTGAAAACTTTGGAAGGCAATCTTAGCTAATCAGTGTAGACTCTGAGAAATCCAACAGGCTCGTCTTGATCACATGACTACAGAGATCATGTGTACCGATTTGCGTGAGATTTGGATGAAATCTGTGCGACTAACATAAACAATGTGTTTTGCAGAAATCGGCCTCATGGTGGCGCTATAACCGGCAGATGTGGAGGGATGCAGGGAAAATGTTTTTCCATGGCCTCTAGGGAGTGCACATACATAAGTTGTCGATGCAGTTATAGGTTAAAACAGGATTTGGCCTGTTATAGCGCCACCGTGAGGCTGATTTGGGGAAAAAATTGTGGCATGTCGTCCTCGGCCTAGTGGAAATGTGCGTGTATAATTTCATGGAAATTGGACACTGTGTTTGTGATTTGTGGCATTTTGTTCGAAACGGACCAATCATGTGAGCTTTGGAAGCCAATCTTAGCCAATCAGGATGGAAGATGGGAAATTGTGCAGATCTGTGTTGATCACATGACTATGGAGATAGTGTATACCGAATTGTGTGATGTATGGATAAAATGTGTACGAGTCATCTACAGAAATGTGTTTTGCCTAAATCGGCCTCATGGTGGCGCTATAACAGGCCGTTGAGGAATATTTGGGGCAGAGGTTCGTCGTTGGCATCCAGGGAGTGTGTGTGCAAAGTTTGGCATGGATCGGGCCAACGGTGCCGGAGATTAGCTGATGACGGAAGGACGGACGGACGGAAGGACACACGGACGGAGTGCAAAACATACTCTCTCCCCATGCCTTCGGCCTGGTGGAGACAACAAATTAAAAGATGTTATTGAACGAATATGGACAGGTAGATTGTTCCAGTCACAAGGAGCTTTGAACATAAATTATTTTTTGCCAACTGATGTGGGTATATTAAAGTAAATCTGTGAGCAATGTCTAAGTTGATGTGTAGAAGTGTATGGTATCATAAGCTGTTTCAAATACTGTGGATAATTTAAATGAATGCATTTAAAGATGAACTGCAGCCAGTGCTGCTGTCTTCTTGAGGTGGGAGATGGTGAGATTTTCGTACAAGGTACAGTGGTGGGTCAAATATGGGCAGTCAAGGACAAATCTGCATAAATGGTTATATACTGAGTTCAAGGGAAGGTTTGTTTTAGTGGCAGTCTGATAAACTACATCTGCATAATCAAGAATTGGTAGTATGAGTTGTTGAACTAGTTTCTTTCTTAATGTAAAAGTAAAACAGTTTCTGTTACGGTATAGAACACCAGTACTGAAGTTGATTTTCCGGACTATGTTATCTATATGACATTTAAATGATAGATTTGAGTCGGCTATTTGAAAATAGCCGATCTACAAGCTCTCAGCATGTCACTTTGTGAGCTTGTACATCTGTTATGTTTAAAGGATGCCCAATTAGTACTTTTACTTTTTACTTTAAGTACATTTTGGTGCCAATACTTTTGTACTTTTACTCAAGTAATTCTTGAATACCGAACCATACTATGTATACGATTGGGTACTGATACTTTCACTTAAGTACAAACTGCGAGTACTTCCTTCTTTTCTTGGAAATTATTACAATTATAAATGAATATGATAATACCTTTTATATAATCCACCAACATGAATTATGTTTGTTATCTACAGCTATAGGTAGAGTAGTGGGGCGAGATGGAAAAGTGGCGACCGTACCTGTTACCTCAATGACCCATTTAGATTTTTGCCTCCCCCCCCCCCCCATTAAGAATGACCAGATGGCATGGCTGAGGGAAGTGGGGGTGCTGGGGGGGCTCAGGCTCAGCCCCCCCTCGGACAGGAGGGGGAAAATAATAATAATTTTAATCAAAACAGATTTCTGTTATACTAGGCCTAATAAATATGCTGTATCACAGTATCGGCGCCTTATCCTGGCATGCCCGAGTCAGTTTGCTCATGCGTGTGGAGAGGGGATAGTAAAAGCCACTTTTCCTTGTGAAAATGCACGCGCACGAGGCGCATACACGCGCATTTTCCGGTGGGCGCTAACGCGCGCAACCCCCACTGGACGTTCAGCACCTCCTACTGTAAATATCTTCCTGCGGCCATGCCAGAGGGCGTTGCAATATAACTGATGGAAGTCAAAACATGTGGAGTCCCCCGGCCCGCCTGCTTCTTCATTTATTGTACGAATAGGATCTTTGGAGAGCTTGTCTGACGTGACGCCGTATATAAGCTATAGGGGCCCCGCTGACCTGCATCAGCACACATACCAAAACAAATGGTGGTTGGACTTGGAGACAAACATCACTGGACATATTAGTGCGTGGCTCTTCAGTGACAGTGACAGGAGGTCTGGTCTCCTCCTCCACACTTTACCTTTCAGTCAGGAACGCGGGAAGCATGCGCTTGTTTGTTTTCTGCAGCCCCTGCTCTCCCTAATAGACAGTTCACACACACCGGCGGGATGTAGTGTGTAGATGTAAGGCTATGTCTAATCGAGGACCTTGTCGTTCTCCGGGGAAGGTCATGGGTAAGACTGATGGATAGATACTAGCTGTCTTCCATCTATCTTATCTCCCCCGACACATTTCTGCTGAGCAAGCATTCTGAAGGCAAGACAGACAGAGATGATGCGCTGAGCAACTTTTCTGGGCATCTCTGGTGGGCGACACGGCAGTGCCTAGTAGGGGCGTAACGATATAGTAACGGTATCGAAAAATCGATTTTTAATTTCAAGAATTGAAGTATGTTGATATGTATGTAGGATCAACATATGGAATGTCCGAACAGGTCAGCTCCATATATGGAGATCTAATGATGAAAGATTAATTCAGTACTGGCCATATATGGAGCGTGTCTTGAGTGTACAGGGTTTGATCAGGTCCTTAGAGTATATATTAATAGAGACGGCACCGGATTTCTCCTCCCATCCACTTGCATTAAGTTGCTCAAAAGCGCATGAGGCGATTTCACTCCTCCTTCCGGGTAGGAACAGAGTGCATTCTGGGATGGATTGGGCCAAATCGTGAACGCGCTGGCCGTTGACTATCATTGCACACGTTCACGCATGAAATAGCCTTCACGCGTCGTCATGAACGTGCGCAATGATAGTCAACGGACCAGCGCTGGCCCACGCTGCAATACCAAATTCGGCCACTATGTCCATTTCCCCTCAGGGTTTCCTCCGGGTGCCGTCTCTATTAATATCAGAGTTGGGTGTACTGTAGTTACTGTAATTACACTACTTTTGTCGGTAACGAGTAAGTAACGACACTACTCCTCCAAATTGAGTAATCACACTACAGTTACTGGTTGCTTTAGCGTCCTGCTGCTGCTTTCAGTGCCCCCCGCAGCGGCCCCCGCCGTGAGTGGAGTTTGATTGTTTGTTTTATTCCTTCACTTGTTCAACAACCTGGTATTAAAGAGCATAAAGAAAGATTTTGTGTATGTCCTCCTTATTAGGATTATAAAGATTTAAGGGGCAAATTATGTGACTGCATCTCAGGCGATTTTATGGAGTAACGCAAAAGTAATGTAACAAGTAGTGTAACTAGTTACTTTCTCCAGGGCGTACTCAAGTAATGTAAAGCATTACTTTTTTCAAAAGTAATGTGTAATGTGTAGTGTATTACTTTTTTGAGTAACGGACCCCAACTCTGATTAATATATACTCTAAGATCAGGTCAGATCAACATATGGAATGTCAGAACAGGAAGGATGGGTGTGGTACGTAGGATCAAATGAAATGAAATGTCAGAACAGGTCAACTCCACATATGGAGATCTATATGGGTTTGAGGTCAGGTGTAGAGTTGCTGGCCGGCAACTGGCCATATATACAGTATATGGGTTATGATAGTCTTCTCCATGAATGGCTATAATATCCAGGATTAGATGAGGTCAGTGTCGTGATCTTTACATATGGAGATGGCCATATATGGTGGTGTGACGTGTCACAAGGCGCCATAATATATTATATGGAGATGTAAGGGTCTTCATGATGTCACGTAATGTCACGAGGCGTGATGGAGGGGGCATTAATTAATACTTTTACTTGCTACATGCCTATACTTATAATTACTCAAGTAATATATATTGAATATAGGCAATGCGTTTTCCTTGTGGAGTATAGGCCTATTTATTTTGGTATATATACTTTTAGGCAAGCCTATACTTCTTGTTCTTCCACCACTGCAGAAAAGTGGTTCTTATGCCAGCATTTTGTATAATAGGCAACAAGGCATCCACAATTATTATTCTGTTTCATACTTTCATTTCATGCAAGGCATATGAAATGTATTTGAGTCAAAACATTAGGCTACATGGATCATATCATTAACAACAACATCGTCAGATCTTGACAGCCTTGCTTATTTTGGTGGTTATAATAAAGTCATTTTTATAATACCAAAAGAATCTCGACAGCCAACAAAGAACGATCAGCAACATCGGAGCCACCGTTTTGTTAACGTAGCTTTGTCCTTTCCTGTCTTATAAATGGAATGACATAGAAGGCCTACTTGAGAACACTTATAGCTCATGGTAACAAATCATATGCCTCCGCGCAATAACCTCACGCCCCCCGAAACGCACACACGCACGCTGCACGCATGCATGCAGTCACAAATGCACACGCGCACGGACGCACGCACGCACACACACACGCACGCACGCGCAAACACACACACACACACACACACACACACACACACACACACACACACACACACACACACACACACACACACACACACACACACTGGCCGGGCTGAGAGATCCTTAAAAAACAACCCACGATTTCCTGTAAAAATCTAAGAATAGTTCGTTTTACTCTTCGCTTACAAAGCAAAATGTCTTTTCAGACGTTATTGAAAAATGATTACTGGAATCGCACAAGCGCGCGCGCGCACTCTCTCTCTCTCTCGCTCTCGCACACGCACGCACGCACGCACGCAAGCGCGCGCGCACACACACACACACACACACACACACACACACACACACACACACACACACACACACACACACACACACACACACACACCAGAATAAGCCGATATAGGCCGCGTTGTGCTTGAAATGTATACTGTAATTCTGCAAACTGTTAATAAATACTTAAATCAATCAATCAATCAATCAATCAATTATTCTGTATGGCAGGCTATGTCGAAATTAGGTACACGATGGAGTAACATACACATGTCATGCATTCTGACACAGTGACACTGCATGAGGGCCATATAAGAAGAAACTAAAATGTTTTTTTATATAGGCTAAATGTTATAATGGCATTGGCACTATAACTATAACCACATCCGATGATCTGACTGATATGGCTTTCACTCACTGATATAGCTAGTAGGCCTACAACTAGCCTAAGCCTATATAGGCCTATCTGATTTTCACTGACATCACACAACACAAAGATTATGGGAGAATATAGACATTAGTCTTATGCCGCATTTATTCAGGCTAAAATGGGTTAATTTAGGCTATACAATGAATCCAGGGTGAAAATCATCAGAAGACGAGTGCGTTGACCCTGTGCAGTTTTCATCCAGTGGTCCGGGGCCGGGACCAGGTCCACCAGTGGTCCTTGCTGGTTGGTAACCAAATGAACCCTTAATAGATCTTTAAATCTCGAGAGCGTAAAATGAAACCAAACATTTTACGCTCTCAAGAAGAGTTAAGTCATTGTTAGACATCTGTATTACTTAATTTACAAGTAATACACAATTAGAGGATGTGTATAGAAGAATTGTTATTTTTGATCAACGTTTGTGTCTGTTGTTGTCTCTCCCAACATCAATACATCAATTAGTGTAAAACTCATATTTATACAGTTAACTATAAGGCTAATGTCGTCAAATGGTGGTCCAATTTGCCCAAATGACCTTGATATGAAAAGAGTTGAACACCACTAAGGCATCGACGTATACTGCTGGAATGCAACCGTCGAGGCGGTGCTGCCTGCCAGTGGTGAGTGGTATACTGTTTTACTTAAGTAACAGGTTATATCAATAGGCATATACTGCAATATAAAAAAAATACTCTGTTATAAAAGTCCGGAATTCAAAATGTGTACTTTAGTAGAAGTACACAAATATTGACATCAAATTGTACCAAAACTAAAAAAGTATGCAGGCTATATACTCATTATGCAGAATGTCTAATTTCTTTTTCAAATTTCTTCGGAGGTAGATCGGCTATTTTCAAATGGTTATGTTTTGTAATAATATGCAAAGTAACTATAGCAACTAAAGTTTTCAAATAATTGCAGTGGAGTATATGTACAATATTTGCCTCTGAAATGTATAGTGGGGTATAACTTAAGGCTAATACAGAAAATGTATAAGTCAAGTAAAGTGCAAATACCTCAAAATTATACTTAAGTAGTACTTATATGGTAAATGTACTTCTTATTAGTTACTGTCCATTCCACCACTGCAGCTGCTGCCTTGCACGCGCATGCATCACCGTGCCCGACCGGCGTGCGTGCGTGTGCGTGCGTCACATGGTTTTTATAAACGGACCAATAGAAGTTTTTGTTGCTTAACTTTGCGATAAGGAGAAGAGCTGCAGCTAAAGAGCGAGACACGGCGAGACGGAGTTTCACTTATTAGGTGGTCACCGCCGAGTGCCCACAAGTTAACACAACACAACACAACACAACACAACACAACACAACACAACACAACACACGCTTTTCTATTTGGATTGAACATTATATTTCTCTCTCGTCGCTGGCCTATATATATATTTTTTATATGCCAAGTTGAAGCATATATTTTATACAGACTCTCTCCAGTCCAGATAGACGTCATTTTTGAGCTGTCGTTGGAGAGAAATCTCCGCGTCTCTGCTTCTTAATTCCGTTGCTGTGGGTTCAGATGTTGGGAGACAAGGCTCAGGGTAAGTCACACAGCGCTCTCTCTCTCTCTCTCTCTCTCTCTCTCTCTCTTTCTCTCTCTCTCTCTCTCTCTCTCTGCAATGTCTTGGGTTTATTGTTTTCTATAGAAAGATTCACAAACCTTTCATTTGATTTATTTATTTTGCGTTGCATTTTATATATTGCACATTATGTACAATATCCATATTTTTAAAAAAAATGATTACCATAATTAATGAAGGCCCATTCAATCTAGTCTGCAAACTCCACTAAACTCATATAGTCATACAACTGATATCATACATCTTAATGTAAATTACTTATTTAAATATAGGCTACAGATTGTATATTTTATGCCTCGGAATAAACATTTTTAATTAAACCACCAGACAAAGACTTATTAAGCTATAGGCTATACTGCCGCCTTTAGCATGCGACTAAAAAGGCTGCATGGAAAATACATTTATAATGAGCAATAAAATAACTATTCTGACTATTACAATTACAAATCTATAATCTGTCGAGTTTTCGACGTGAGCCTGAACGGAATATCGAACGCTCGCTGAACGGAATTAAGTGGATTTCATTTAATGTAACTTCATAAAGAAAGGACATAGGCTATGTATATTCCGTTACTGAAACGAGCTCTGCATTATAGATGCGGTTTTAAACAAAACACTTCATATTCTTCATATTTCTGTTTTATGGGAGTAAAAGATAATATTTGATTTGCATTTGCTTCTAATCGTAGGTTGGTGATAATGCATACAGTAGTCTAATAACATGCCTAATAATTATTATAATAGCATAATCATACTAATAATGTATAATTTGTACAATCCCATATAATAACTTTCAGTGAATCACATAATACAGCAACCTGTCGTTATAATTCATGCCATATCAATAATAATAATATGGCCTCCTACAATAAGCTTTAATAATGATAATAATACATATGAATAATAATAATTTGTTATAATTATTATTATTATTACTATTATTATTATACTATAACTCATATAGGCCTATAGCTATAACTTAATAAGACTATATACTGTAACTGCAAGTCTGCAACCTTTATTAGGCTATACTAATAATGATAAATGTAATGGCCATGTCTGACTCTCTTTGACAATCTTTCCCGTTGGCTGCATTGGCACCTCAAATGGACCTGTGTGTGCTGTGCACCTTTTGCCTATATATTATGTCTGACTCTGGACCTGAACGCGCCAGAATTAATTATTGCAACCTATAAGGCTTGTTATTACCGACACAGCCTGCATGCAGCCAGGCCTATATAGTTGACAAATCACGGGCTATAATAATAATAAAGTTCCCATGCATGGATGCTGTCCTTTTCCTTCAACGCCACCTGAATGAATCCCTCCCCATAGGCCTACTGTTAAACGCGCGTGCATGCCACTGTTGCCACAGCGGTCGTTCATTGGCCGTCGTGCTGTATATGGTCGATGATGAGTTGAGCGCGAGGGAACACCTATGCATTGCTGCTCCGCTATCCCTAGGTAGTGCACGCACCACCACGACAGTGCACGCACCACGGCACTCGTTGCGGGCAGCACTGACTTCTTGCGTCGCGTGGATTGGTGGACAGACACACGTTTTTTATTTTTATTTTTTTAAATTAATACCCACTTGGAACTTGGAACACATGCAGAGATCGGAGAGAGTCGGGCATTATAATCAAAAATAAATCATCTTATTCTTCACTCGTTCATTGGAATAACCGTTCATCAGCAATCAGCAACGTCGGGGTATGTGTGCCGAAATCGCCGCAACCACAAGGCCAATAATCCACTCTTCATGTCTATATAGGTCTAATTTAAATGTAATTACTCAATTAAGCAAACATGTTTTTTTTTAAATTTTGTCATCATGACCTGCATTCTTCGTTTTTATGTCAGAAGTTATTGCAGCCTAATTAATGCAAAAAAAGTATTAGGCTAATCGTATAGCATATAACTTTCTAATGACCTTCATTAAACATATATCAATGTCAAAGCTATCATTGGGCTTCTGAAACAATTTGGTCTTTCAATAATTTTTCTTGTCGTAAAAAAACAACTACTACTAGGCCTATATGCCATAGGCCTAGTGTCAATAATTGTTTTGCTCTACATGTATTGGCTAGCAAACGAATTAACTCGTCATACAAGCACATTAATATACTAGGCCTTTGTCTTTGTGCATGCATGTGCGGCGTGTGCGTGCATGTGTGTGTGTGTGTGTGTGTGTGTGTGTGTGTGTGTGTGTGTGTGTGTGTGTGGGTGCGTGTGTGAGGTTCTTAGCTTGCTTATCCTTGATTACTTCTTTGATGTATTAGCCTACCATGTGTTGTTCTTCCATTGCTCTGGATTAAGAGTGTCTGCTAAATGCCTAAAGTGTGTGTGTGTGTGTGTGTGTGTGTGTGTGTGTGTGTGTGTGTGTGTGTGTCTGTGTGTGTGTGTGTGTGTGTGTGTGTGTTCATGCCACTGGCTGGCTCCATTTTCGTCACCGCTAAACCCCTTATCCCTAAACTTCTTAGCCTTTTTTTTTTTTTTTTTTTTTTTTTACTATTTTGAAAAACATTTTGTATCTAAATTGACACGTTGTGAGCTTGTATTGGCCATTTTAACTGTGTGTGTGTGTGTGTGTGTGTGTGTGTGTGTGTGTGTGTGTGTGTGTGTGTGTGTGTGTGTGTGTGTGTGTGTGCGCGAGACAGGCATCTCGTTGAAGGTTATGGAATACACATATGATGATGATCTGGAAGAGCTGTGTCCTGTATGTGGAGACAAGGTCTCAGGCTATCACTACGGGCTTCTCACCTGCGAGAGCTGCAAGGTATACACGCACGCGCACGCACGCACGCACGCACGCACTGGTATCTCGATTTTCCTCCGCAAGAATTGAGATCACGATTCTCACACGATTTTCCATGATGAAAATCTTTAGTTTGTATAGTTGCTGAACTCTATACTACATACAGGAGCCAACTATACTGTGGCGTTATTTAAAAAGACAATGTCAAAGTGGTTGACTTAAACCTCTCTTAAAGTCTCTCTCGTGTAGCAAAACAAAAATGAATTAATTATCCAACTAGTGCTGCACGATTCTTGCTCAAATATAAAAATGAGATCTCATAGGTGTTAGTTGTGCACTATGCAGCACTCACACACGCGCACGCACGCATGCACGCACACACGCACGCACGCACGCACACACACACATGCGCAAACAAACACACACCCACACCACACACACACAGTGTTTATTGTCTTTTTCCTTTATATTTATCAGTTTTTCGTGCCATTATTATAATTCCTGTCGCAGGGCTTCTTCAAGAGGACAGTTCAGAACAACAAGAGGTACACGTGTGCAGAGAACCAGGAATGCAAAATAGACAAGACCCAGCGAAAGAGATGCCCCTTCTGTCGGTTTCAGAAATGCCTCAACGTCGGAATGAGATTGGAAGGTAATTATAAGGCTTTATCCATTTATTCCATATATACTGTGAAACCCTTACGGATCAAAATAACACCAAATATACGTTAAATTGACACATCCATTTGGATACATTTTTACATGAACACTGAGGATTAACGGGCCAAGTTGATTCGGGCACATTACATTTTGTAAAAACCTAATTATTCTTGTCATTTGTTTCATTTTGCTGTTACAAAAAAAAACCTAAAAACATATTTAGGCTATATTACAGTCGCTTGTAATATGGTCTATAATATGAGGCCCTGTCTTGATAAACATTTCCTGATATGCAGGCCAGTGCTAAGTCTCATCACAATGCCTATATACAAAGGGGATAGTTATTCCCAGACAGACAGCAGTGTGCAGAAAAGCACCTGCTTCCGTCGTAGAAAAACGACACATTCTTCACTCGCTGATAAAACCCCAGAGACTCCCTGTTTTAAATCAAAGGCCGTATTTAGGCTACACCGAGAAGTCAAACTGCTAGAGGCACAGCAGAGTTTTAAAAATGTAACCAAAAAGGGAAACATGAAAATGACAAGCTAAGCCTGCATGCTGTTTACCATCTATTGGCAAATTATTATATACAAAAAAATATATCCCACCCAAATAGTTGGGGTTAAGGATTAAATATTCCATAAATAACGTTAATAATAATTGGAATTCTCTCGTGCTCATTAAGGAATTTTGCAAGAGACAGACATTGTTTGGCACGGCAACAGAATGCAGTAGAGCCTCAGTCAGTATCTGCATCTGTAGGCCCTAAATCCGTTTTTTTTCTCTCCACCTCTTGTCTCTTGCTGCGACAGCCGTGCGGGCGGACCGCATGCGTGGGGGCCGGAATAAGTTTGGCCCCATGTACAAGCGGGACAGAGCCCTGAAGCAGCAGAAGAAGGCTCTGATACGCTCCACCGGCTTCAAGCTGGAAACGTCGTCGACTGTGACCACCGGCATCCCCTCCATGCCCTCCCCCACTCTCCAGGGCGACTATGGCTTCACAGGCTCGCTCCACTGCCTTCCCCCCGCCGCCGTCGTGTCCAACAAGGGCCTCCTGCCCTCCAGCCCCATCCCCATGACCCCCACGGACTACGAGGCCGGCCTCTACGGACCCCCGTCGCTGGGCATGGCCATGCAGTCGCACCACCACACCGTGCCACTGACGGCCGCCCAGTACCAACAGTACACAACGGCCTTCTCCGGCCGGGCCATCAAGGCCGAGTGCCCCGACTACACCACCACCAGCTCTCCGGAGTCCCTCGCCGCGTCCTACTCCTCGTACCCCGACATGTACCCCCACTCGGCGTCCCCCCACCAGCCCCCTCCCCACAGCCAGCTGCCGCCGCTGGTGCTGGAGCTGCTGCGCTGCGACCCCGACGAGCTGGCGGTGCAGAGCAAGATCGTGGCCCACCTGCAGCAGGAGCAGAGCGGCGGGCGCTGCCGCGCGGACAAGCCCAGCACCTTCAGCGTGATGTGTCGCATGGCCGACCAGACGCTGTTCACCATCGTGGAGTGGGCCAGGAGCTGCATCTTCTTCAAGGAGCTCAGGGTGAGTGCGCACGCACGCACGCACACACACAGACAGTTCACCATTGTGGAGTGGGGCTAGGTGCTGCATCTTCTTCAAGGAACTCAGAGTGAGTGCCTCCGCTAGACAGCATGTAATGCCCCACCAAACACACAGACCCACACACACACACACACACACACACACACGCACGCAAGCCCTCTCGCCGCACACTCGCATGCACGCCACAATAATTCGTATTTTTATGTACTGTACATCCTTGACCTTTGCCAGACTTAAAATAGCAAGCAACATTAGACCAGTAACAAATTACTATCAGATATACATTTACAGATATATTTATATACAAATGTAACAAAATGTTGAGGTAAAACACATTTTATATTTGTCTTTTATCCGAATTGCTATCCAAATATCACGTGTATTGGTACACATGTGATCAAGACCGATCGCTCCGATTTTTTTCTATTCTATCGTGGTTGGCTAAGAATCTAAATTTGCAGGTGCGGCCCGTTTTGAACAAAATGCCTCAAATGATGAACGCAGCGTCCTTGTACTGTTGTTCTTTGTGATGCTGCCATAATAAATCCTCTTAACTATTGTTTACTTTACAACACATTACAAGTTCCATCTACTGTAAGTCATTGTCAGTTGGCTATTAACGGCTACTCAATACCAAACAATGCACGGCCACAACAACAAACGTTCCTGACCTGGTGGAGACCTGTGCTCTGAGGAGCACTTCTTCTACTCTATTATAGCTTTATGTGGAAGTATCCGTTCAGTGCAAAGACAATGTACAGGATCTCTACAATGTGCACGCCACGCACGCACGCACGCACGCACGCACGCACGCACGCACGCACGCAGCATAATAACTGGACATAATATCACCGTGCCAGTCCAACCAATTCCTTTTGTCATTTGTGTGGTGTAACTGTGCTGTGCTCTACATGTCAAATTAAAATCCCAAATTAGACAATTTACAGTTTAGGCATTTAGCAGACGCTCTTAATCCAGAGCCATTTAAGCAAGAACAGCACATGGTAATACATCAAATACATAGAAATAGTCATCAAGAGTCATAAGCAAGCAAAGAACCTAACATTCATCTAACAGTAGAATATCTATACAGTGAAACTAGTATACACTATAGAGTGCTATGTCTACATAATATTCTATCACATACGACTGTAAGGTCATCTGCAAAGGCTACATTTATGTCATTTAGATAGAATATGATGAATAACTATGTGCTGTGCTCTACATGTCAAATCAAAATCCCTAGTTAGAGATATTGTTGTTGTCGAGATGATGTGAGAGATATTGTTGTTGTGGATGCATGTGGTGCCAAGAAGTATAGGGGTCAAGTTTGTTTTGCGTTGTTGTAATCAGCTCATGATTGGTCTCAAAATGTTTTGTTTTTGTGACACAAATAGCATTGGGTCTCACTCCGAATGCCTTGCTTGTGCGACACAAATAGCAATCGATAACATTTGAATTTATCTAAGTACTGACAATCACTTGTCAAGATAAAACCAATTGGTAGAGGTCATCAAACAACTGTTTTACTGATGAGATAAGGTGAATTGTCGCCTCGCTGTTACATCGTTTTCCTCTAGTCCACTATACCGGTAAGTCTATATTGGAGGTTACGGGTCAGATTCACTGCAAAACATTTTTGTACATTCTGTTGCACATTAGTAAACTTATATCCCTATATTGCTCCTCTTCATGGAGCATAGGCCACAGCACAAACCCAGCAACACCACAACCATGAAGATAATCACAGCATTCCGTGTTCAGAGTTGGTCCGTGGTTGGTGGTCAATTCATATGTCTGTCACACCTAGCTCAGTCTTAGACCCTTAAAGGAGCATTCAGTGATTTGGGTGATTTGGAAAACCACCCAGTCCGCCCCGGTAACAAAATGTGCACATGCACGCTCTACAGTGGGGGGAATTGCAACAGGCCAACAGCATGTGCACCAAGGCCCGCCCCCACTCGATCATGATTGGAGGAAGGCCCCTCTCATCCTGATTGGATGAAGGTTTTGCCACCCGCCACCAAAACTGAAACTAGGGTTTTTTGACCCCAGGGGCTCACTGGGGACAGGGAGGAACTCCTTATATGGTCAGCACACTCTATAGTAGGGAGGATTATCCAGAAAAAAAGAAAAAATAAGTGATATTTGAATTAAGTCAAATCACTGAATATACCTTTAACCGATTTTCAATAGTGCAATAGTGATTTAGAGACTAAATCAATGATAGCTTCTGAGGGAAGGAGAAAGGATCATTTAGACTGTCAGGTACATTGCAGCAATCAAGCACACCTGTAGGTTTGCACTGTGTATACAGCTGGGGGGGGGTTTCAGAACTTTCCTCACCAAGCCTGGCCAGCTCCTTATTCAAGCTTTAGTCATCTCCAGGTTTCACTATTTCGATTTGCTGATCTGCCGGCAGGCTCTCTCAAACCCCTACAACTGCTCCAGAATGCTGCAGCACACCTGGTCTTCAACACGCCTCCCCATTCTGTGTTCCCCTCACTGACAGATGCTGCATTCACACGGGCAGATGCAAAGATACAGTATACCAAAATTCATTGTCAATGGAAGCTAGCGACATGAAGATACAAAGACACATCCAACGTTTGTTGGCGCTGCTAAAGCTACAACAGCTACAAATTGAAAGCTGAGCTGGGTTCAACTTCCAGATACAAAGCTACATGCTGGATATTGTTGTTTTTTCCCTCAATCTCCCCAGCTGGCCGCCGTGCCTTCGACACACGTCACTACGGTCGCACGTTTGATGACGTCAACGACCGTGTGAGCAAGAGATCTTTGCACCTGCCTCGTGTGAACGCAACATCACCGTTGTCCGTTGCTGCCTGCAACCAATTCAAAACATTGGTGATGACCTACAAGGCAATGGAGGGCACCCCCCCCCCCCTTACATCCAGGACACAATCCACCCCTACACCACTTCCCAGTTCCCACACACTTAGATCAGCTAACGCGGGACATCTGTGTGCCTCCCTTCCCTATAGCACCCTGGCCAAAATATGCTACAATCGCCAGTCTTATCCCTCCTGGCTACGAAGTGACTGACAAAACCAGTTTGAACCCTGTACCTCTTTCATAACTCTTGATTCCTCCTCTTATTTGTCTACTTTTTAGTGTGACTTATTGAGTATGATCTGTGTGTGTGTGTGTGTGTGTGTGTGTGTGTGTGTGTGTGTGTGTGTGACATGTTGCCTTGGGGGGCATCCATTAAATAGTCTAGTGTAGTCACATCAATATTTCTCAGACGTAATGGTCAAGGTCAACATTATTGTGCTCAAAGGTAAATGGGTACTGCAGGCAGAAAATCTGAGCTCGCTATATATATATATATATATATACACACACAGTATATATATATATATGCCTATATATGTTTACTATTAACCAAAAACAAGCCCTAAAAGCAGGGACGGATTAACCCCACAAGGGCCCCTGGGCCGGTAAATCTTTTGGGGCCCCCCTAGCGCGCGTGCACGCAGAATTTGAGTTTCTTTGTGTTTTTATCATTTCTTTTACCTACATTTAACAAAATCAATGGCCAATGAAGGTCCCCAGGAGCTTTTTTCAGGGCCTCAAACCCATTACAGGGCTTTACATTTTCCCATAAGGGCCCCTGAGAGCCAAGGGCCACGGCCCCATTGGCCCAATGGCTAATTTGGCCCTGCCTAAAAGGTTGTTAAAACGTGATGAAATAAATGAACATGTAGAATGCCCGTGTTTAGATGCTGGGGGGAACAAAAACAACATGCAGCCAACTACCTTTGTTTAGTACGGCTACGGCTGCAGTGATGAAAGACTTGTTTTCAAACCACTTTCAACCTGGCAATTCCTATTTTGGGCATTATAGGCAGAAATAGCTAAACTAGCAGACCTACTAACACACAGTACAAACCGTTTGTACTTGCATGGCTTAACCTTTCTTAATCTAGATAGGCACATTTGGATGGATATTTTACCAGCATGCCATACAGTTGTTTGAGTCATTCAGTAGAAGTCATGGAGTCACCTTTAGACGCTATCATTCTGGACTTCATTAATTAAGGTAGCTAGAAGAAATTAATTAAAACCTATGGCTGAACTTCCCATGTATTTTTAGGGAGATAATTAGGGGGTATAAAGTAGTGCTTGTCACGGTGAGGACCCAAACACAGGATAGAGAGGAGTCTAAGGAGGTTTATTTACCAAAAATCCAAGAACAGCATCAAGCTTTGACATTCAACAATGAAATGACTATTGACTGCAACACCAGGGGATTATATAGACACACAGGGATAACAGGGCACAGGTGAAAATAACTTACCATCAATACTGGGATAGGCCGGGGAACTAACAGGACAAGGTGGAAACACTAGGATAATCACAGTACTGTTGATACAACACAGGTAACAAAAGCAACAGGAGGAAACCAGGAGACAAAACATACTACAAAATAAAAGTACAGTACACAAGTGTAAAGTAAACTCGAACTGGATTTAAAGGAGAATTCCATACTAAAAGGCTTTCTTACCTTTCTTTGTAGTTGTTACGTCCCCACCAAAGAGGTCCAGGTGTTATTTTGTGCAAAAGCTCCTAATTATTGGCCTAATTATTTCCCCTACCATAAACCCTAAATGAATTGCATTTAATTGAATGGGAATTGAATGGGGCTATGGGGTGTTGTGCTAATTCGCTTGTTTCCATCGCTTTTTTAAAATATATCCTCTCTTCATAATGTAAATAATATCCCAAGCGGCACACTTTACTACTTATTTTGATGGAAATAAGCGAATTAGCACAACACCCCATAGCCTCATTCAATTCCCATTCAATGCAATTCATTGAGGGCTTATGGTATAGGGAAATAGCCAATAAGGAGTTTTTGCACAAAAAAACAACTGGACCTCTTTGGTGGGGACGTAACGACTACAAAGAAAGGTAAGAAAGGTAAAAAAGCCTTCTAGCATGGAATTCTCCTTTTAAGATGCAAGGAAAACAATAATACAAAATCACAGGAAAACAGTAAAGTAAAACACTAACTATACTAAAAACCCAAGGAACACATGGAAATACAGAACACGTCTCAGAACGAACGTGACTGGCATGATTCAGTCCTAGTAGGACTGTACAGCAGGGATACACTCGAGTCCTTAAAAGTGGAGTCTTCTAATATCCTATATAATATAGCCTACCATTGATGGGCAAAATGTTTCTCATCAAAACACCATTCGCATATTGGCTATACGTCTTTTGTGCTATATTGCCTGCGACTGATTCAGGGCAATGAAAGGAATTATACGAGTCCGGCTTAAAAGCAGCACTGCAGTGGCCCTGTGACCCATTTGGTTCACGAGTGCCCCTTTGTTTGCATGCGCTAGCTGCCACTCATAATTTCAGCCCCTTGAGAATCGCCGATGTATCTGTAGGTGAATTGCGGCCCATTTCTTTTAGCATTGCAAACATCACGAACGGCATGAGAACAATGCTGTGCACATTCGCCAATAGAGAGTCTCTCCGGCAGAAAGCGTTGCTTCCCTCGCCTGCAGGGTAATTACATTCCATGCAGAGTTGCAGACGATAACAGGGGAATGTCAGCTTTCCACAGCAGCTTGTTCAGCATTGTGGACGACTACATTGTTACGGAATACAGAGCATGGGCGGGGGAGGCTTATTGATTGCGGGCATTGCCTGTTTTGCCGTGTTTTTCTGCCGAGGCAGTCTTTGTCATGCGTTGTGGACCCAATAGTCACCTGTTCAACAACACAGAGCAGAATGCAAGGGAAGTGCACATGAAGGCCATGATGTGCATATAATCTACATTCAGAGCCCATTATAGATGGGTGATTGGACCACATATACAGTTGGGTGCCACCGATATTGTCCCTTATCATTTGACCCATTTAGGCCTGACCTCAAAATTTAAAAAAAAATCCTTCTAAATCCTCCAGTTTTCTGAAATAAATATTTTCACGATTTTTCAAAAATAGCAGACCTACAAGCTCGTAGCGCGCCACTCGGTGGCGCGCTATGAGCTTGTAGATCTGCTATTTTTCAATAGCTAAATTATAACATAATGTTTAAAACACCAAAAGGGGTTCCCGCCCAAAATGGGTTAACTGTCCTTTTGCACAGATCACGCAAACCTCAGCAAAAAGAAAAGGACAATATCGATGGCCTCCAACTGTAGGTTCCAACTAAATGGGACGCGGAAATAGTGTCACGACAGTGAACCTCTAAAATCTTTGAAAATGTTCACAGTAATGTGGACGTTTTTTGCCTATAGTGACATTCCCACAATACAGAGACACGTTACAGAGACACGTTACAAATAGCACGTTTGCAGCACTGCAACCCACAGTAGTGGATACAGATGTACAACACGACGAGGAGAATAAGTTAAAAAAAAAAAAAAAAATAGCAATGTAAAGAACATTGTCAAGAGAAACCATGTCTCTGCTGTCTGGAAGAAAATGTACATTTTTCAGAAAATGTAAAAACATCCAGCTCAAGTGGAGTTAGGAGGTTCAATATGTTTTTTAAACCAACACACAGATGTAAAGGGTGTTCAATAGCATTGATTCATGCAACAACAACAAAAAAAATCCCAAACGTCAAAAATGGAGTTAGGTGGTTTCTTCCACGCAGCAAAGCACAGGCGCTGCACATCCTCAGCTCTATACTACAACAGGATTTCCACCACCGTTGTGAATGTGCGAGAGGATTAGTATTATTATTTTGAAGTGCTCTCTTGGCTTAGGCCGTACGTCCAATTCCTCTCGGAGAGGAAACGCGGCAGGTCACCGAGACCTCCCGCTTCCTCCTCTCTCTCTCTCTCTCTCTGGAAACCTCCCCCACCCCCTCGATGAATCAAGATGTTGTGTGTGTGGGCCGGGGGGCCTGCATACATACATGGGGCACGAGATTGGACCTCTCCTTTTGGACAGATATATAGTTTCATTCGGTGGGACAGTAATTCTGTCACCGACCCCATGTCAGATGAATGTGCATCTGGGCTCTGGACGACGCTATTAGGGGGCCCACATTCGGTGGCCCCACCACGAGTGTCGTCGTAGCCCCTCTAATAGCATTGTGACGGTGGCATGTCACCCGCCGTAGAGTTACTGACTGTGGTGTCCTTCGGTTTACAGACTAATATGTACTTGCAGTGGGGGCAATTTGACACACACGCATGCAGTGCATGCATTGCGCACGCACGCACGCACAGAGAGAGAGTGTCCCCTTCTCGCGGCTGATGTAGTGTGGGGTGTCGGAGGACGGGGAGAGGTGAAGAGGTCGCAGAGGTCACCAGTGAGGCTCGTAAATACAACGAGATGAGACATATGAGACACTGAACCTGCCGCAGAACCGGCCCGCAGATATGATACAAGGACCTTTACATCTTACCTTATCTCGTCTTTATGGTCTCTCCGTTTATGTGTGTGTGTGTGTGTGTGTGTGTGTGTGTGTGTGTGTGTGTGTGTGTGTGTGTGTGTGTGTGTGTGTGTGTGTGTGTGTGTGTGTATTTTACATGGGATCAAAACAGGCACAAACTCTGAGGTGTTTATGTCCTCTGACCGTCTCTTTTTCTCCCCTCCCTCCCTCCGTCCCTCCCTCCCTGTCTGTCTGTCTGTCTGTCTGTCTCTCTCTCTCTCTCTCCCTCCCTGTCTGTCTGTCTGTCTGTCTGTAGGTGGGCGATCAGATGAAGCTGCTTCACAACTGTTGGTCTGAGCTTCTGGTCCTGGACCACATCTTCAGACAGGTGCAACATGGGAAGGAAGACAGCCTACTGCTGGTGACGGGCCAGGAGGTAAAGTCCTTCATAGCAAAGTGTACACCAAGCGTCGACTAGCTATACTATACAACTAATGGCAAGACAGGGCATCATTAGATATATCAGAAACATTTATACGTCCGCTTAGTTGATATTAGTTGATGGTATTTTCAATGGTTTCAACGGCATCTTTCGCTTTTCACAGTCACCAATTCATGTCGAATGACACACAAATGCAACAAAGTATATGATTCATATCCTTTTTGCAATTCATATAATATGAATTAGCCTTAAGAATATCGTCACTGGGGATCATCAGATACCTTGTATGACGTATGTCCTAAACAAGAATGGACAAAAAAGGACCTGCGTTCCAATAGTAATTATTTGTGACGGAAGCTGAATTAATGGAGGGCTGTCATTGCACAGTTGACAGCTTTTCACTAGTGGTTGAGAGGAGAGGATGTTGTTTTTATCCAAAAAACTGTCTGGAATAAATGTCAGAGCTGAAATCAGTATGTAAATATGAAATAAATGCTTAAACATGTAGCTAGGTAATAGGTATAGGCTAATGTTATTGCTAGCAACGGCTATAATGCTAACAATCAATTGCAGTTCCCCGGGTCACATTTAGTCACAAGCTCTTGTTAACACACATACACATTAGTTCAATAATATATTTATGAAACATGGAGATGCAGGGTGTAAGCCAGACAGTGATGATAATATGCATGGCATTTCATAGGCTAGACGAAACCAGTGATCCCACACAGACAGACACTGAAGTCTCCTTTTGCCAAACTTGGATGTTTCAAGATCTCCAAGCAGCAGCAGGAAAAGACAACTGACCAAATAATTGACCGATGCTACATGACATAGGGCAGCGTTTCTCAAACCTTTTCATGCCACAGACCCCCAAAGTGATACATGTGTATTTGGCCGCGGACATCCCACCATCTGAAAATGTTTTGTGCTACAGGGACCCCCAGAAGAGAAGACCGGTGTGTGTGTGTGTGTGTGTGTGTGTGTGTGTGTGTGTGTGTGTGTGTGTGTGTGTGTGTGTGTGTGTGTGTTTTCTTTTTTCACACAAATTATTATACTTTCAAGATTTTTCAAAAATGCTCAAAACACTATCACAATAGTACAATATCCAAAATCACAGACTGTATATATCCAGTCTGTATGATATGGATATAATATTGACACTATACGGTCATTTTTTTTTGCTCCCAATCCGATTCCAATCATTTGAAAATGACGTGAATCTGCCCCCCGATTTTCCGATCACGTGATCGTATCGGCACAACCTAGTTGCGATTGTGAATTTGACACATTTTGTTGGGGACTCCCTGGAACAAAACAATAGAAATCCGTTTTATTCCCTATGCCAAATGTGGATATCTATGATTTTGAAAAGACATAAACAACAGAAAACGTGTTCTAGGACTATATTATTAAATAAGGCCACCATGACAGGGAAAACAGGAACATTTTAAGGATATACATATACATTTTTTGATTAACTCTTTACAAATGAGGCACCAGAGGATACAAGATGCGTTTCAGATAGCTATAATATGTATCGAAATAGATGCCATTTAGGACTTAAACCCTTTATTTTTGATCAGCTGTAGCTGTAACAAAGCAGTAGGCTACATACGGTATTTTTTGTAGTTTGTCCGCCAGCATCTAAAAACTCTCATGTTTATTAGATAACCTTTTAGCATTTTGTATGTTTTTAACTACCTTCTAGTATTTGATGTATTATCAGTTAAAGGGGGGGGGGGGGGGGGGGGACACACGACAACAACAAGATGGACTTCTTCAAACATTAGACATACTTGTCACATCTGTCTTCTAAGTTTGGGGCCATGACTTTGGAACCAACCAAAAGTTTTTCTTTTCTTGTCTCAGGTGGAGCTGTCGGCCATCTTGTCCCAAGCCGAGGGGACGTTGTCAGGGCTGGTCCAGAGAGGCCAGGAGCTCGCTGGACGCCTCCTGGCACTGCAGGTGGATCGTAGGGAGATCGCCTGTCTCAAGTTCCTTCTCCTCTTTAACCCAAGTGAGTGCACCTCATTATACTTGATAGGGAGGCACCGATATATCGGCCACATATCGATATCGGCTGATATTTTGCCGTTATCGGTCAATATCGGTATATTGGCAAATACAGCTGACATTAACCGATGGCATCATGGCAGTAGCCGATATTTATCTGTTGTTGGTACATTTTGCATTGGCTATGTTGGTGTGTTATACTGTAGTTGGTTATAGACTGCAGCCTATACCAAGCTGTAGATTCGGAACATTTATTTCTTGTATTGAAGATGTTTCCCTGGCACAAAAGGGGGAAACAAAAACAACAAAAACAAAATAAACGTATCGGTATTAGTATCGGCTATCGGCTAAATTGTTACTTTAAACATCGGCCAATCATTTCCATGTCGGTGCATCCCTATAGTTATCGGGCAATAGCCTATTAGTATCTGCAAATAAAGCTGAGTTACCATGGTAACAGCAGCCCAGTGTCAAATGCAGGGATGTCAGTCAGTCCGCCCCGGTCACAGGGTATGACTGTCACACTATAGTGCTGTGAGTGAGTGGGGCCTGATGTGACAGGGCTGTGTCAGCCCTGTGATATGATACTCTCATCTCCCCCAGGGCATATCAAAAGAGGACCCCCCCCCCCAAAAAAAATAACGTAGAATTTAAATGTATTAGGCTCAACTATGGGTACACGTTGACATACTGATGTTATTTTTTGACGGCATTTGAATAGCAACACAGACAATATTAATGGCATAAATGATCGTATAATTTGCAGTATCTATTTATCTGGGAGGTTGTAAGTGTTTTCTAAACTAGCCTTATATCTTCTCAAATAAACTCACTTAATTAAATTTCTGGGGTTGACAAAAGGCAACATTAACAAAGACTACCTCTCCCATTGTCCACTAATGGCATTAAAATAGAAAAGCGTAATGGATGGGTCTATCATTCGACTGCGTGGACCTACATTCATTCCGTGGCGAGTCGTACATCGGAGGAGAGACGAGAGAGAGAGAGAGCATAGACGTGGCTCGGCCCAGATTCCCAGAAGTGATTGCTATTTAGCGGCAGAAAAGCAGGGAACAAAGACCTTTTGAACGACGAGAGCACTTGGCAGAGCCGGGAAATATTTTGTTCGTCTCTGCCGTCGGTTTCTTTGCTCTGCCTCTCGCTCCCTCGTCTTTCGGAGTCAGGTTTGTCGGGGGTAATTTAATTGCCCTTAAGCAGTTTGAAAAGATGATTCAGAGCGTTGATTCTAAAACATTTAATTACGGCATGAATGGAGTCTCCTGGCGGGACTCAGCTGATGCTGAATGCAAAGACCACTGGTGTGTCATCTTATTGTTGGCCTTATGCTCACTGCTGCCACGCAAATACATTTTACATTGTGCACTGTTTGCACAGCAACATGTAGTGCTCTGTCTGTGTAGTACAGACAGACAGACAGACAGACAGACAGACAGACAGACAGACAGACAGACAGACAGACAGACAGACAGACAGACAGACAGACAGACAGACAGACAGACAGACACCTTTGATTGATGATCAATTGATTTGATACAATTTACAATTTAGGCATTTAGCAGACGCTCTTAATCCAGAGCGACTTACATTAAGCGAGAACAAAAAGCATGGGAATACATCACATATATAAAAAGCATTTATCAAGGAACATGCGTAAGCTAAGAACGTAGCTAGAACATATCTATATAATGACACTGTACATATAAACTATACATATATACTATGTATAGTATGGATCATTACCGATTTTGTATTGATGTCCTTTAGAAGAACATTTGCTCACTAATTCGTCATATTCCGTCAACATTCCCTATACACCACAGCTAAGACAGAAAAGCACAAATATTCCGATTATCATCAGTCCGCGTCGACAATACCCAGTGTTGAATTATAAGAAAAATATGGCATTTGTGAGTGCTTTCTTGAGAACGTTTCATTCTTGCTAGTATGTTATAACTGATTTCCTGTCCTTTGTGTCCGCGTGTGCGTCCGCGCCTGCTTTGTGTGTGCGTCCCCCATGTGCCCACCTACATGTACTGTACGCATCTGCGCGTCTGCCTCTCTCGCCTGCATGTAACGTCCGTCCATCCGTCTGCTCGTTCCTCGCAGACGTGAAGCTGTTGGAGAACCAGGCGTTCGTGGAGGGCGTGCAGGAGCAGGTGAACGGCGCGCTGCTGGAGTACACGCTCTCCGGCTACCCGCAGTTCCAGGAGAAGTTCTGCCAGATGGTGCTGCACCTAACGGAGCTGCGCGCCCTCAGCACCCAGGCTGAGGACTACCTGTGCTACATGCACCTGAGCGGAGAGGTACCCTGCAACAACCTGCTCATTGAGATGATGCATGCCAAGAGAGCCTGCGTGTGAGGAGGACACACACACACACACGCACACTCCTTTGATGCTTGCGATGTGTGTGCGTGCGTGCGTGTGCACGCATATTAGAGTGAGAGAGAAATGACAATTGACTCTGCGGAGGCAGTGGGGCTGTGTGAGCTGCTAGTTTTTGCAGGTTCAATCAATTGATCTTTTTTTTTTTTTGCCTGGTTGCGCTGTGGTCAGCTCATGTACAAAAGAAACATTAGAGAATTATATGGTTCCATCTGCTTACAGTGTAGTTTTGAGATACCGAACCCTTTAGTTAGCAAAGCTAATATTGTACTATGTTTTTATGTTACCTTTTTTTATAGCCCACTTATGTAATGTTTTTGACGAACCCCCCCCTGTAAAGACCTGATTGTACAGTAACTTTGTGTGAACTCAATTTTCAACAAAATGTCAGATGGAACCTCATAATCTCAAGGCTGTGTCATTACTCGGGATTCTTTGTAGGAAGACGGGCTTCAAAATGGATGACATTCTTCAGTCAAAATATGTCTCACTTCAGCACTCACTTGGCATTTTCATCACCAACCGTACAGCACCCTACCTTAAGATGAACACGAAATGTGTCCAGCGTCATTTTTGTCTAATCTGTTTAGATGTTAATATATTGATATATCAAAGCCACACATGTTTACGAGAGCACATTCTTATTCACTTAATCATCTGACTCTTTGATGTGTTTTGCCAAGAGAACGAGGGAGCGAATGAACGCACGCACGCACGCACGCACGCACGCGATAGATAGATACAGAGACTCAGAGAGAGAGAGAGAGAGAGAGAGAGAGAGAGAGAGAGAGAGAGAGCAACCAGGCAAGGAAGAGCGAGAGAGATGGTGGGAATGGGAGAAGAGACAGACTGACGGAAAGCAATAGAGAGACAGTGTGTGTGTGTGTGTGTGTGTGTGTGTGTGTGTGTGTGTGTGTGTGTGTGTGTGTGTGTGTGTGAGTGTGAGTGAGTGAGTGAGTGAGTGTGAGAGAGCGAGAGAGAGCGAGAGAGAGAGAGAGAGAGAGAGAGAGCGAGCGAGAGAGAGCGAGAGAGAGCCAGAGAGAGAGAGCCAGAGCATAGTGTGTATATTGTGTGGGAGAGAGTGAAAGGAAGCCATCTCTTGGCCAGACCACTGAGGGAGTGCAGCGGATCGAGGGGAGAGCGAGAGAGAGGGAGGCAAAATAGAAATATTAAATAAAACATAAAAGATACATTAGTTGCATCATCAGCATGTGTGAACGGAGAGGACAGAAATGATCAACAAAGACACAGCTGTGTCCTTTATTGAGCAGAATGCCCAAAGGCAAATATTGGCAAGTGTTTGTCCTTCAGTTTTCACCAAGAAGCCACCCAAGCCTGAAAGAGGAGGGGCACATTGTAGGGTCAGTGACAAGACCATGGACAGCTTCCAAAAGAGACCTTTTTTCTTTTTTTACCCGCACACACACACACACACACACACACACCGTGAGGGAAAACATGTATCCGGCCATGCATGGAACACGACCACATTTCCCACCAAGTGAATCCTGACTTATACTTCATCGTAACGGCAGGCTGGTTTGTTGTGCGTCAAAAAATAGCCAAGCTATACAAACCTTTCTGATGATAGACTCGATTCGAATAGCTTATATTATTCCCCGACTGGGGAAATTCGGTTTCATCTTCTTCACCCAGCTGATGGCTGCTCAGATGGATGTGATTGATGATGAGTGGGACACTTCGATACTAATGCATGCGTTCACACGGGCAGATGCAAAGATCACATTTGTTCGTTTTGTGAAATCGGTTTCTCACAGGGACGTTGACATCATCAAGCGTGCGTCTGTAGTGACGTGTGTTCATTGCAGCCACAGTTGTAGCGTTGTAGATTTGCATTTGGGAGTTGAACCCAGCCTCATGCAGCTTCAGTTTGCATAGCTTTGCAGCTTTTTTTGCAGCAGCTACAAACGTCGGATGCATCTTTGCATCTTCATGCCGCTGGGCTTCCTTCCATTGACAATGAATGGTAGACTGTGTCTTTGCATCTGCCCGTGTGAATGCAGCAATAGCCCGGCGGCCGGCGGGCCGGGAGGCAAGCCGGTGACCTTCTGATTAGCAGACAGACTAGCCTCGATCTCTGCCCACGGCCGGCCCCGAAAGCACAAAAAAAGCTCAAGCTGAAAACGCACGCATGCTTTGTATATCTGCTGTCGGCCCACGACTATACGCTGTCACACGATGAAGTTTAAACTATAGGCATGAGAATGGAAGCTCTACAAAGAAATGATGGTTCCAGACATCTCCAGACCTGGAAAGCCTGTATGTTGTTACACCTTTCAATCTGGGAAAGCATCGGTTATTCTTTTTGGTCAAGGACTCCCACATATATGTGTGTATAGGCATGAGAATGGAAGCTCTAAAAAGAAATGATGGTTCCAGACATCTCCAGACCTGGAAAGCCTGTATGTTTTTACACCTTTCAATCTGGGAAAGCATCGTCATTCTTTTTGGTCAAGGACTCCCACATATATGTGTGTATATAGCCTATATACACACATATTTTCAGATGGACCTCCATCTGAAAATGTTTTGTTCCAGGGCGACCCCCACAGAATATATAGCATAGATTATTCAAAAATGTCTAAACATCCTTTAGATTTTTTTCCCCCGAATTTGTTTGAAAATAGCCGATGTACACAAGCTTGCAGCATTACAATACATGGCATGAAGTGACTTGCTGTGAGCTTGTATTTCTGTTATTTTTGAATAGCCAACACAGTCAGAAAAACTTGGAACTAGGATTTAGAAGGCCTTTTTAAAATCGGCCTCTAAATGATGGGTGAAGAAGACAAAGTGAGCATTATTAAGTTTCATTTAGTCTCCATTGCATGGTGGCGTTTGCTTGCCGAAAAGAGCTGATTTCAGTTCAAATCGGTTCCGGTTGTCAGACGACACTATTGTACTATGGAAACTACGAAAATCAGGCTTTAGGATAGACAAAGCACCGTGCCTACAAGAGATTAAATGTACTATTACATGCTTCTACTTGGGACAATTAAGACACATCGGTGTTACTGCTCTGCAAAACCTTCTTAATAATAACAATGTATGTTGTGCCAAACTGTTTTGTCATGGACATGTGTTGAGAATTTAACACTAAAACGCTCGTAGCTATATATATTATGTTGAAGACGACATTTTGTAAGTGCACAACAGCCACAGAGATTCTAGCGTAATCAAACCATTAAATGCGATACCTGTAATAATCACAGAGAATCATTTAGAAACACAATCTTGTACTGTATGTGTAACAAGTACACATTTTTACCCTCTGATTCTATAGTAATCATTCATTGATATACAGTTGGGTGCCACCGATATTGTCCCTTATCATTTGACCCATTTAGGCCTGACCTCAAAATTTAAAAAAATCCTTCTAAATCCTCCAGTTTTCTGAAATAAATATTTTCACGATTTTTCAAAAATAGCAGACCTACAAGCTCGTAGCGCGCCACTCGGTGGCGCGCTATGAGCTTGTAGATCTGCTATTTTTCAATAGCTAAATTATAACAATGTTTAAAACACCAAAAGGGGTTCCCGCCCAAAATGGGTTAACTGTCCTTTTGCGCAGATCACGCAAACCTCAGCAAAAAGAAAAGGACAATATCGATGGCCTCCAACTGTAGTGTTCAGTAACAGGGGTCTCCCCATCTCTCCTTTTCCAATCTTTAGTGAACGGAAAATACATTTTCAGGTCGGGATAACAATACTGCAGTACAATCAATCAGGAGGAGAGAGAACCATACATTTCAAACATCACATACAATTTGACTAGTTTACAGTGGTATAAAGTAACTAAGTACATTCACACATTCACTAAGTACTACAGTACACTTGAGATTATTTGTACTTGAGTATTTCAAATTTCCAATACTTTTACTTGTACTCCACTGCATCTCAAGAGGCAAATACTATACTTTTAACTCCACTGGAATTATTTGAATACTTTAGTTACTTTGTAGATTTTCATTATTATTACAAAACATACATTAACCACTTAAGCCCTACATACATTTCAGCCATTGGAAAATAGCAGATCTGCTATTTTCAAAAGATTGTTATACATTTTTAAACTTGCAACGAGACATCCTACATAATGAGTACTTTTACTTTTGATACTTTAAGTACGTAGGATACATTTTAATGCCAATACTTTTGTACTTTTACTCAAGTAGTACATTTGGAATTCCAGGACTTTTACTTGTAACAGAGTATGTTGCTGAAGATTTCAAACATCACTTTTACAATTTGACTCGTTTATCCTGATTCCTGCGTCTTGAATTAGTTTACTAAAGAGAAGAGACCCCTGTTACTGAACTCTATCAGAATATAGAGCTAGGCGAAGGACCACTTCACCACTTTTCAACCTATCTTCATATAATTGCTCCTCACTAATGTTCATGAGAAAATACCACCATTTTTGAGGGCTGTTAGCCCCTCCTATGTCCAGCTTTGAGGATCTGTTTAAACTAGAGATGTCCCGATACTGTATCGGTATCGGATCGGCTCTTATTTGGTCATATCGGGTCATATCGGTATCCGCAAATATGCCAGTCTAACCATCGATCCGACACAGGGGTAAGGGGTTGACACTATGGCAGGTAAATACAATATTGGGGCAAGTGTTGCCCAAAAAAAGTGCACATTTGAGTGAGGAGTCTGCTATAAACACAACACGAGATATATAGCTAGATAGCTATAAACACTATTCCTGGTCGGTGGACTTAAAAATAAGATCTTTATTCTTTTTCTATTATTATAAATATTATTCTCAGGTATTCGGTATCGGCTAACACAGAAATTGTATCGGGATCGGATCGGAAACAAAAAAAGTGAATCGGGACATCCCTAGTTTAAACACAAACATTAAAGACAAAAGTGTGTAAATGTGATGTATGATGATAAGAGTGCCCCTCACTTCACACAGGTGTGATTTTTCTACACTCAGTCTGTGTCTAGGAGGGCTGTGGGCACTTCAGAAACCCAAAAGGGGAGCCCAAGCCAATAGAAACTGCAGTGCTTTCTATTCCTGAAAAGTTGCAATGCGATAACGGAAGCCATCGTTCTCACGATAATACAAATCTAAATATATATTAAAACAATCTTGTTTTAATACAAATCTGCCTAACGATGACATCACTGTTTAGGGTTTCTGAACTTCCCACAGCACTCCTATGAGACACAGACCAAGTAGAGAAAAAAAACGTTTATTATATTATCAATTATATTTAAGGTTGAAAAGAGTTGAAGACAAAATAATATCATTTACATCCACCCTCAACCACGTGAACCCTAGCGTCCCTGTTCTAGGCATGTCATTAATAATAGTCAAGCATTCTGAAAAAAATTAAATAAAAAAAATGGCAGACCCACAAGCTCAGCTCAGCTTATAGAGACGCTATTTTTGCCAAAGAGATTTGGGGTAGAGGCAAAAAAGGAGGGGGGCCCAAGTACAGACCCCTGGGGGTCAAGAACGTGTGTAATAGGGTTTAAGCGGTGCCGTTCTTTGTATATTATTGTGCAGTCGAGGCTGTTCCAATCATTCCTCTGTACTCCCAATTTAACTTGGCAGGGTCAGTCATTTCAGCTTGTTGTCGTAGAGACAATCACTCCACCTGCCTTAACTCAAACCGTCACCTCGGTTTTATAATGAAAGACACGAAAATGTTTCGTTATTATTGTCACCCTGTACAGAATATTTATATTGTGAAGTGAATATCACATCGTGGGGAAAAAAGATCAACTTCAACACAGGCAAATGTATCAGTTTTTTTATGTTAATAGTCAAAATGCTACTATTGTGAAACTGTTTCATTTGATATTGCCTTTGTTTTTTGTTTTGTTTTTTTGCTCTTTGCTTTTGAATTATTTTCCTGTGAGTTGACACTGACAGTCTTTACTGAAGTGCTTTTCTCGACAGAAAGAGAAAGTGACCAAATTATTTTGTTTGCCTTTTAAATATATTTTATTGTAATAGCTTCAAACCAATAAAATTCAATTAAGTAAAACACCACTGTGTTGGTGATTATTGTCAAACCATTTAGCAGTTTCTGTGCATAAATTAAAAATGCAGTTATATATCCAGTGAAATGTCTCGTCTACCATGCATATTAACCTACTATGAAACCTACAGAAGAAAACATCATTCATACATTATGAACATGAAGACTTCTATACAAAAAATTGTATTCAGAATAAAGTCAATTATTAGTCAATGTATCTAAAATATAATCTGGCCGCAAAGCGTTCATTTCTTTAGCCAAGGGCACAAGCAATTACTAAGTACCATAAATTGTTGTCGGATGTCAATGGCTATTTAATTCCAGGTGTAAACACCCCCATTTTAGAAATGTGATGCATGAGAAGAAAATAAAGCTTTTGCTTTTTTTTTAAACATACTGTACGTAGCAACCAGCTGTAAGCAGTAATTTAAAATAAAAGAAAAAACATTCTAAATGATATATTTGTGGTGTGAAAGTAAACCCTCCTTGCCACAGCAGGACATTAGAACAGCTTACATCTTTTTTATTTTCTTCTTTATTTTACAATGTAACATACAATATTCACATATAGGCTAATACGTTTTCCCATGCAGGACCGTTACATAATGTGTATACATTGTACAACAGCAACAGAAGAACAAGGCAAACAAACCACTGCGGAGCGTCTACAGAGACTCAACATGTACCGTGTAGCAAGAAGCCCCTTGTGAATAATGGCTCTTGGTTGAGAGTGCATCCCTCCCTCAGGAAAGATAGGGAACAGCCAACATGGCTGCTGGCTAAGTTCTATAATTGAAGGAGGAAAAGGCCCGGGGAGCCTGCCAAAACACAGCTCCACATACAGTTGGAGGCCATCGATATTGTCCTTTTCTTTTTGCTGAGGTTTGCATGATCTGCGCTAAAGGACAGTTAACCCATTTTGGGCGGGAACACCTTTTGGTGTTTTAAACATTATGTTATAATTTAGCTATTGAAAAATAGCAGATCTACAAGCTCATAGCGCGCCACCGAGTGGCGCGCTACGAGCTTGTAGGTCTGCTATTTTAGAAAAATAGTGAAAATATTTATTTCAGAAAACTGGAGGATTTAGAAGGATTTTTTAAAATTTTGAGGTCAGGCCTAAATGGGTCAAATGATAAGGGACAATATCGGTGAAACCCAACTGTATACAGTCCACATCAAGCCCTGATGACTGCAGCCATGTGAGCCCCGATTTACGTTTCGTCATTCGACGGAGTGCTCGCCCGTAAAAAGCTGGTGGTCTGTTATAAGTTATAGTCCCCATATTTCAGTGAAATGACAATTTTAAGGACTTTTAAGACCACCCCCCCCCCCCCCCCCACGAAAAGAAAAAGACCATTACTGCCACAAACTACTATAAATGCAGGTCAAACATTGTCCAAATTGCCAAATAATATAATAAAGAGGCAAAACAATTCCAAATGCTGGGGGGGGGGGGGGGGGGGGGGGGTTAGCACACGCTAGCATGGTGTCCAAAATAAGAGAGAGATAGACAAACGGGTGATAGGGTGCCTTTTAATAGGAACACGTTCTTTCTGTAATATACATACACATATATAGCAGCACATGTGCGCTAACATCATTTTGTTTCTCTCTACGCTGACAACGTAACGTTGCTGTCTGGTCAGTCAGAGCACAGTATATACAGGGGTTGCGAGGCTCAATGCAGATGTTCAGGGTTCAATTTGTGGCGGGGGGAGGGGAGGGTTAAATGAATGCCTCTTCTTTTGATATACCCCTCTGGTCTGGTCCGGTCCGGTCCGGTCTAGCCTGGCATGGCCAATCACAACCATGTTGTCAGATCAAATCCTCCGAGGGCAATCTTATTTGTATTTTGTTTTGCATTGGCAGATTGGTGTGGTTTCCAGGACATTTTTATGATCGTTGGGGGGAGATAATGTTTCATCCCTTCTTCTGGTCAGACTGAATTAAATACATGCATTTTTTTTTCTGGGAAATATGAATGTTTTATAATAATGTAAAAATGTTACATTTTATTGAAATGTTTTAATGTATTTTAACCACATTTAACCCTGGCGTCCATATAGTTGTTGAATTAGCATTTTTAGTAGCATTTTCTTTTAACACATTTTACATCTACAAGGTCACACACACAACACACCATGACACATGATGTGTTGTCAGCTGGTTTAGCCATTTGTAGCATGAAGAATTATACAGGGCATATTATTGGTTAAGAAAATGCCCCTCACGCTTTTGTTTTTACAAATTGAGCCCTGATCATACGGTACAGTTGGGTGCCACCGATATTGTCCCTTATCATTTGACCCATTTAGGCCTGACCTCAAAATTTAAAAAAATCCTTCTAAATCCTCCAGTTTTCGAAATAAATGTTTTCACGATTTTTCAAAAATAGCAGATCTACAAGCTCATAGTCGGTGGCGCGCTATGAGCTTGTAGATCTGCTATTTTTCAATAGCTAAATTATAACATAATGTTTAAAACACCAAAAGGGGTTCCCGCCCAAAATGGGTTACCTGTCCTTTTGCGCAGATCACGCAAACCTCAGCAAAAAGAAAAGGACAATATCGATGGCCTCCAACTGTATGTGCAACATTTCAAATATTGACAAACAACATCTGAGTCAAGGCAGCGTTACCATGTTCAATTCACTGTATGACACAACACTGTACACCATGCAGTTAGTGGTTCTCAAACACGCATTTCAAGGACCCCCACATTGATTTGTAGGCTATTTGGCCGTGTACGCCAATCTGAAATTGTTTTGTGCCCGTAGATTTGTGCTGTTAAAAATAGGGTACACGCCACGTAGTAGATCTACAAGCTAGATCGGCTACTTTTTGAATAGCTCAGCTATTTTTTGAATACCAAAAGTATAAAATAGGTTTAACATGGTTAAACTAATAACAGTCGTCGTATAGCTTTTATGTCCTTTGCTGCGGACCCCCCTGGGGACCCCCCACGAGGCAAGGCAGGGCCCACATTGGGTTCCCCGGACCCCACTTTGAGAACCACTGCTTTACGTTCAATTTCCTCTGAATCGTGTCGTTACAGCCGATTCAAACACTCAATCCAAACAGAGTGAGAGAGCTGTATATTAGGAGATATGCTCTCCTAATATGTTGTGCGTGTGTGTGCGTGCGTGTGTGCACGTATGCGTGTGTGTGTGTGTGTGTGTGGCCCTGAAGTGCCTGCTGTCAACCATCAATCACACTCCAAACAACCTGTGCTGGGCGTGCGTGCGTGCGTGCGTGCGTGCGTGCGTGCGTGCGTGCGTGCGTGGGCGTGTGTGTGTGTGTGAGCTGCATGTTTGGATACATGCGTGTTGCACTTGAGTAACACAAACAGCGATTGTGTGTTGTACACATGGTACAAGTATTCTGTGGTCCCATCCTTTACATAGATGGTACAGTAAATATTCTGTGGTTCACATCCTTTACCGCGTTAAATACAGAATATTTACACTCAATAGTCTGTCCAGCATCCACTGAGGATCCAGTCGCTCTGCATTTCAGCAACCTGTGGTAAAAAATAAATAAATAGAAGTGTCAAATTAGTACCGTTCAGAAAGATACAATCCTCATCCATGAACCCATTTGATCCGGGAAAGTCATTTTAACCACGTTAACCATTACTTTATACTTTGGCTATTCAAAAATAGCAGATATACAAGGTATTTTTGAAAAATCATGAACATTTGCGCATATCTTTCAATATATATATTTTTAACTCAAATCTTTGCTTCTGGGGGTCCCTTGGAACAACATATTATGTGTATGTGGGTCTGCGGCCAAATACATTATACACATAATTTTGGGAGTCCTTGACATGAAAAGGTTTGAGCACCACTGACATAGTTTTTCCAGAAAACTATTAGGATTTAGAAGACATCGGCCTCAGTTCTTAATGGGTTAATGTTTGAAAAATGTTGTACATTTATGAATGTTTTTCTTCCTTCCCTTTAATGACATGGACTCCAGGTTGAACGTGAGAGAGAGAGAGAGAGAGAGAGCATGTATAACAGAGAGACGTACCACAGACAGAGGGAGTATGAGAGAGCGAGAGGGTGAGAGAGAGAGCAGGTGTTTGAGTGGTTTAATGCCTAATAGCCTGAATAGCTAGCCCTGTCTCATCCCGATGAGGGGGGGATGAACTTCTGTTTTGTTTTGGTCGGTCAACAATGGACGCCAAGCACCACTGAAACACCTTTTATCAGACACAGTGGACAATACAAAGGAGGGGGAAAACATTTAGCAAATCCATTACAAAACTGCTTCCCTGGTGATGCTATACTACTGGGCCAATTTGGAAGCAATTTAAAATGATTTGGCCTTTTTAGATACAGGGAAGGACCATCTGTTGCTAAACTGGCAGACAGTGCTTTAGAAATAATAAATGAAAGTGCCGCAATTCACACAAAACGCCGAACACCAAATTGATAAATGGAGATCGCTTAAGGCATAAATGGACCTTTTGTAGATCTTCACATGTGCATCGGCTATTTCCCTTTAGCTCCGTAACACGTCCCTATTATATGACACGATATATGTTTCGGGACGCACGAGATGTGCAGCCTAAGATTATATGTTACTCTGTGGTTTCAACTACTTGTGATTTTTGGGTTGAGTTTAAGTCGTCTCCACGGTCATTGTTGCTCTAACAACTACCGCACAATGTCTAAATGCTCTAACAACCACTGCACAATGTCTAAATGCTCTAACAACCACTGCACAATGTCTATATGCTCTAAAAACCACCGCGCAATTGTCTAAATGCTCTAAAAACCACCACACAATGTCTAAATGCAAATGAAATTCTCATTTCCTAGCCACTCCCTCCTTATCTTTCATTATTGAGTCTACCGTGATGTTCTGTATGCTCTCTAATAATAAAAACTTGAACCCATGATATCATGACCATATTTCACCAGTGACTGTTTGAGCTATAGCCTACTCTACTGCATATAGATGCTCTTTACTGACGCAAAGAGGTCTATTTAGATTGAATCTGGAGATTGGCCAGGCACATTTCGCTCACCCCTGAGTTGTGGGTGACCAATCGGAGCCCACTATTCAAAGTGAGACTTTTTTGTTTGTTTGCTGTGATGTTGGAATCCGTTTGTAACCCCGCCCCCTTGGAAGTAAATCTTCCACACCGAAGTTCCAGACTAATATCTAGGCAGTGATATTAGACGGTAACTCAACCATGTGAACCTTAGTCATGATAAGTTATAGTTATTGCGGCGGCGGTGGCTCAGGGGTAGAGTGGCTGGATGGTAACCGCAAGGTTGCCAGTTCGAACCCGGGCTCACCCAGAGTTGGTGTCGAAGTGTCCTTGAGCAAGACACTGAACCCCAAATTGCTCCCGATGTGCTGGCTAGTGCCTTGCATGGTTTCTGCCGCCATCGGTGTATGAATGTGTGTGTGAATGGGTGAATTGATGCACCCATTGATGCACATCTATGTAAAGCGCCTTGGATAAAGGCGCTATATAAATGCACCATTTACCATTTACCATTTAGCAGAGAGATAATACATAGGCCTACATACTAATATTAGTGGCCGGAAAGGTGTAAGGTGAAGCCGAGGCAAAAGTTTCAAAACAAAACAAAATAAATTGGTTCAACAAAACTGAAAAGTGAAAACATTGGATACATTTAAAAGAAAATCTAAGCAATAGTCAAGAAGTTAACAGTACCTGATGGCTTGAAGCCAGTAAGCTCAACCACCTGGAAAAAATAGAAACACACGCACGCACACACACACGCACGCACAGACACACACACACAGATATATCAGACACTGTACACAAAGATTCAGCTGTGGAATTGACAGAACATTTCTCCGCAGCGTTACATTGTGCAACGTTCACATTGAGATTGTCACACTCACTTGGTTTCCGGAAACTGGTTTAAAGGTGAAGCTCACAAAGTGCTCCTGTCTGAAACTCTCTGAAAGACAAAGATATGGCAGTTGAGCTCTCTGTCTGTCTGGTCCCAGTCTCCAGCTCTCTGTCTGTCTGGGCCCAGTCTCCAGCTCGGGCCCAGTCTCCAGCTCTCTGTCTGTCTGGGCCCAGTCTCCAGCTCTCTGTCTGTCTGGGCCCAGTCTCCAGCTCGGGCCCAGTCTCCAGCTCTCTGTCTGTCTGGGCCCAGTCTCCAGCTCTCTGTCTGTCTGGGCCCAGTCTCCAGCTCTCTGTCTGTCTGTGCCCAGTCTCCAGCTCTCTGTCTGTCTGGGCCCAGTCTCCAGCTCTCTGTCTGTCTGGGCCCAGTCTCCAGCTCTCTGTCTGTCTGGGCCCAGTCTCCAGCTCTCTGTCTGTCTGGGCCCAGTCTCCAGCTCTCTGTCTGTCTGGGCCCAGTCTCCAGCTCTCTGTCTGTCTGTGCCCAGTCTCCAGCTCTCTGTCTGTCTGGGCCCAGTCTCCAGCTCTCTGTCTGTCTGGGCCCAGTCTCCAGCTCTCTGTCTGTCTGGGCCCAGTCTCCAGCTCTCTGTCTGTCTGGGCCCAGTCTCCAGCTCTCTGTCTGTCTGGGCCCAGTCTCCAGCTCTCTGTCTGTCATGGGCCCAGTCTCCAGCTCTCTGTTTGTCTAGGCCCAGTCTCCAGCTCTCTGTCTGTCTGGGCCCAGTCTCCAGCTCTCTGTCTGTCTGGGCCCAGTCACACACACAGACACACGCACGGACGGACGGACGGACACACGCACGGACAGGGTACAAAACATCTCTTCCATGCCTATGTCCTGGTGGAGACAATATACTTCTTCATAACAAAAATTGATTATTTGGGGTATCTTATAAACGGGGTATTGTACACACACACACACACACACACACACACACACACACACACACACACACACACACACACACACACACACACACACACACACACACACACACACACACACACACACACACACACACACACACACAGGCTCTAAGGAGCTTTGGCGTCATATTGTCACACGGTTATGTTGCACTCAAGATACAAGCATTTCATAACTTTGATGAATGACATGACAGCTGCAAGGACAATGTTATCATTAATTAGATAATTATGCAGCTTCTGTAGATAATATTGTTGTAAATAGACAGGCCTACGTACGGTAAGTACTATTAATAGGCAGCCAATAAACATAGCGACTTTCCTAAAAAAGTTTACAAAGTGCAAAATGTATACATTAGATTTAGATTAATTTTTTTTTTAAACATGATAAAAAGGCAAGGCTAAAAGTTTTCAAAAAAGCTAGTCTAAACAAAGTTTTCAGGTGTGACCTAATGCAGTGGTTCCAAAAGTGGGGTCATTGAGGGAGTTCCAGGGGGTCCCCAGCTAAATGATAGTTTGGAACCAAATGGACCCTTATGGGTAGTTAAATTAACATTGATTTTACTATATAAATTGGGGGTCCCAGATAGAAATGCCATTAAATGGGGGTCCGTAGACTAATGCATGTCAAACTGAGGGTCCTTGAAATTATACGGGTTGAGAATCACTGCTAGAGCCATAAAGATCTTCTCTTATGAGGGTCCCTGGCTTACCTTTTCAAATGGGGGGGGGTCCTTGACATGAAAAAGTTTGGGAACCACTGACCCGACATGTTTATATTACAATATGAACACGGAGGCACACACAAAAATGCCTTCGAATGACAAGAGATCATTGTGCCAGTGGCAAAAAAAACACAACGATTGCTGGTCTGGCCTGGAATCGTACCCGGTTTCAATGCACTAGACCCCTGGGAGATGGATGCTGAGGTGGAGCGCCACACCTACAGTACCATCCGTACTTCCCGCACGACTTGCCGCACCCAAGCCGTGCTACTCATATGCTGAGTTGGCGGTGCTCGAGTCGGGATCGAACCCATGAACTTGTGGTCCAATGGCGAGAGCTCTACCGACTGAGCTATACCCGGAGCAGTTCTAGTAGTCATAGTAATATGAGGTAATCTGTCATTATGTCCTCATCTATTTGTCTCCTCAGTGGGTTGACCAGTTGATCTGAACTTTAGTAGAGCAGCATAGGGAGAGAATGGTGATTTTGCACTAATTTGTCTAAAAGCGCCACATTTTGCACATATGTAGCCCGGGGCATGCTCTAATGATTTAGCTAGGGGGCGCCCGAGCCGGCGACATTCAGGCGCCCTAGTTAAATCATTAGCTAGGGCGCTTTTAGACAAATTAGCACGAAATATCCCTATGCTCCTAAACTACTCGCATTAATCAGTGGCATATGGCAGTGGTTCCCAAAGTGGGGTCCGGGGACAACCAGGGGTACTTGAGGGAGTTCCAGGGGGTACCCAGCTAAATGATAGTTAGGAACCAAATGGACCCTTATGGGTCTGTAACTCAGAGAGTGTACAAATGTATACAACAGGTTCAAAACCACTGCAGACATAAATATCTTCTTTTATGGGGGTCCCTGGCATATCTTTTGAAATGGGGGTCCGTGGGGCTAATTAGTGTCAATTTAGGGGGTCCTTGGCATGAAAAAGTTTGGGAACCACTGAGCTATGGGATCCGTAGTCGTGGTTGCGGTGGGTGGAAATGGCAGGTATGTAATGTATGGACTAGTAGTAGTAGTAGTACCGTTCTTGATCACCAGGGAGGTGGAGGTAGAGCTGCGGAGTCCTCCAGAGGTGTCGCTGGTCTCCGGACTGGAGGAGGGAGCGAGCGCACGGTGGCCCCAGGACATGGCTGATGGAGCCTTCTGGGACGGCAGGAAACTGATGGGCTGAGAGCAGTTCTGGAATGATACAGGACGATCCATCCGATCAGGTTGAAGCACAGCTGGTGTTAATTAACCCATTTTGGGCGGGAACCCCTTTTGGTGTTTTAAACATTATGTTATAATTTAGCTATTGAAAAATAGCAGATCTACAAGCTCATAGCGCGCTACGAGCTTGTAGGTCTGCTATTTTTGAAAAATCGTGAAAATATTTCAGAAAACTGGAGGATTTCGAAGATTTCTTTTTAATTTCGAGGTCAGGCCAAAAAGGGGCTAAACAACAAAGAAAACAGTCTACTGCAGTACGCTAAGGACGGATATTTTGGATAGGTTTGCATATAACAGAAATTCAGTTCTCAGTGCAGTCATATAGGGAACATTAGAGTTCCTTATTTGGGTTTCCAAATGGACCCTTAAGGCCACTTCACTTCACTTCACTGAGCCACGGTGAGTCACTCTGTTTTTTTACGACCAAGACCTTATCAACTAAACCTGGAGTATGAAAAGGCCTTTACAGGTGTGTAACCAAATGGACCCTTCCTTACGGGTCCATTTGGTTCCATTTGTACACTCTCAGAGTATTGGGGGGGGGTCCTTGAAATAAAGAGTTGATGAATATGAGTTGTATGATGGTTGTATGTTTTTTTTTTGTTTTACTCTCACCGTGAAAGATAAGGCTTTCCTCTTTTCTTTGATCCTCTTAATGGCATTCCTCACCTGTAAGAGAGAGGCAGGTTTAACCCATTCTGGGCGGGAACACCTTTTGGTGTTTTAAAGCATTATGTTATACTTTGGCTGTTGAAAAATAGCAGATCTACAAGCTCATAGCGCCGCGCCGCGCTACGAGCTTGTAGGTCTGCTATTTTTTGAAAAACCGTGAAAATGTGGCGCAAATCTTTGAATATATATTCTTTCAGAGCGAACATTTTGAACTCATCTCTTTGCTTCTGGGGGAACAACATATTTTCAGATGGGGGTCGGCGGACCATTACATATATTTTTGGGGGTCCTTGAAGTGAAAATGTTTGATAACGACTGACACATAGAAACACAGGTTTTTCAGAAAACTGTCAGGATTTAGAAGGCATTTTGTAGAATCGACCTCAGCTCTAAATGGTTTAACACCACACAGGTATGTTAAGACTGTGCTAAATGGCATGCAATCAAAACAAAAAGATACGCATTCTGATGTTCAGTATATAGTGTAACAGTGGTCAAGAAAGACGACGGTTTATAAGTCCTCCGTCTTACCTCACTATTGTAAACCGCATACACCAGAAATATGTACAGGCCCTGTTGAGATGGGAAAACATTGTACAACAAAAATGTAAGGTTGGAAGTGTTAGAAGCCTTTTGAAAACATATAAGAACGATTATAAATAAATATACAGGCAAACACCCTTTCTAGCACACCTGAGGCTACTGTATGTTGGGACAAATGAATCCTAATGCATGTATTTGCCCATACAGATATGATAAAATATGTATATATATCATAATTCAACCCAATTTAAATTCAATTCTAACTTTATTTCAGACTCAGGGTCCAGATTAAAGACAGGATATAATATAGAATGAAATGCGTGAAGTTGCATATATTATTTGCACACAAATAGCATGCATGGAGGACTCCTACTGTAGCCTCTTATCGGCCCCCAGCCGGACACCCACAGTAAATCTAAATTAACTAGCCGCCCCGTGGGGGTCACGCAAGGGCTAGCTCATCATCCTGATTAATTAAAGACCCCGGAAGGAGAAGGAGGCGCGCAGGGGGTGAGAGAAGTAAAAGCAACAGGAGAAAGAGGACCTTTACGGGTGAGTTATGGAGAGAGAGAGAGGGAGAGGGGGGTGGGGGTGTGGGCAGAGATACAGAAGAGATAGTGAGGGGTTTTTAAGAACACAAGGAAGGATTCAAGCAGCAGAAGAAGGAACTGCAGGGCAAACGTTGGGAAGCGAGAGATGAAAGAGGAAGTTGTTGATTCAGCATGTGTTATCAGCAGTGGTGTAAAGTAACTATTAAGTACACATTTCAATACTTTTACTTCTACTCCACTACATCTCAGAGGCAAATATGGTATGGTAGCAGATCTACAAGCTCAAGCTTGTAGATTATTGGCTATTTTCTAAATATGTCTTTTTGAACTTGTGAAATGGGACATTCTGCACAACCACTATACTTTTGCTTTTGGCAAGCCTATTATGATGCCGATGCTTTTGTACTTTTACTCAAGTACATTTTGTACACGGGTCTTCTCTAACAGAGTAATATCTACACTGCAATATTGATACTTTTACTACAGTAAAACACAGGAGTATACTTCTCCCATCCCCGGTTATCAGAGTGAGATGACGAGGGTGAAACCGCTTTTTCTTCTTCAGGAAAATGTCTTTTAAATACATTTTATGTAACTATGTAATCTTTTACTGTCCAGTAAAGCCCTTTAAAATGTCTGTTGGTCTCCGCTGTCACCGGACAGCGATAAGATAAAAATGAATAACTTTGGAGGGGAGTTACCTGTATATAGGCATGCACGTGCACGCACGCACGCACGCACGCACGGACGCACGCACGCACGCACGCACGCACACACGCACACACGCACACACGCACGCAGCCACGCACGCAGCCACGCACGCAGCCACGCATGCAGCCACGCACGCACGCACGCACTCGACACCCAAAAGAGAGATTACACGTTTGCCCAGGACCCATACTAGTGAAAATAGACGATCTACAAGCGCACGTTGAGAGCTTGTAGATCATTTATTTTCACTACTACTTATTTGTTTTAGAAATTGATACAAAAAAATATATATACTGTATATTCTGTATAACATATTCAACCTTTTAAATATATATATTTATTTATTTTTGTAGGAAAAGAAAATGGGGTTTTTACTCGAGTGGTGACCCATACAAATCGGTCCGTGAGCCACAATTGGGTCCTGACCCACTGTTTGGGTGAGAGTAGTCTCGCGTAGCCAGACAACTATTCCACAATCCGAATGCTGGAACTACGCCTCCTGAAATATGAGTAAGGAAGCTGCTATTTCCGTTCACGAAAACATATATATATTTTTTGATTTCCTTTTCTGCTAAGCAACAAGCTATATACATGCTTAGATGTTTTCTATTTATATTAGGATAAATGTGCGCGACTGTATAACGGAAGTGGGGAGGTAAGGCTCCACTTCCACTTTATATTTTACTCATGACAGAGCTTCTTCCGTTGCTCCAGACTGTATGACGGAAGCATTTGGAAATATATGCGAGAGGCAACAGTTTGGCAACGTGAGACTCCAGGGTGAGTGTATAGTGTTTACCTGGAAAGCATTGAGGGCGATGAAGACGTAAGCCACCACTATGGAGAGATGCACCAGGACTCCACACAGCCAGGTCAGGCCCAACACCGGCAGCAGGATGAGCACCGGACGCGTCACCGCCCTGGGACACATGCAGCGTGGACACTTATTCACCCATTAATCCATTTTGGGCGGGAACCCCTTTTGGTGCTTTAAGCATTGTGTTATGCTTTAGCTGTTGACAAATAGCAGATCTACAAGCTCATAGCGCGGCACCAAGTGCCACGCTACGAGCTTGTACGTAGGTCTGCTATTTAAAAAAAAAATATTTGAATATATATTCTTTCAGAGTGAACATTTTTAACTCAAATCTTTGCTTCTGGGGGGTCCCTGGAACAACATATTTTCAAATGGGGGTCGGCGGGCAAATACATATGTTTTTGGGGGTCCTTGACATGAAATATTGAGCACCACTGATATAGAAACATAGGAATTTCAGAAAACTGTCAGGATTTAGAAGACATTTTTTTAAATTTCGATGTCAGGCCAAAATTATACATGCATGAGGCCCATTCTACACATGTCTTCTAAATCTGTGCTTCTCAGATATTTTCATAATTCGAAAATATTCAAAACTTTCAAGATTCAAAATGTAACAAAAACAAAATAGCAGATATACAAGCTTACACAGCGCAGCACAAAGCTTGTAGAGCTGCTATGTTTTGGCTAAAATATAAAATGATACACACACATACAGGCATGGATCACACACACACGCACACACACAAGCACGAACACGAACACACACACACACACACACACACACACACACACACACACACACACACACACACACACACACACACACACACACACACGCACGCACGCACGCACGCACGCACGCAATGCCATTCTTGTTTGATAGACACAATATTTCAAACTGTGTTGTTGCAAATTCAGAGATTACTTTTGTTTTACTCATTTTTCACTTTTTATCAACTTGAACAGATATACTGTACAGTAGCACGTCATGCAGAATGCAGTGTGGGAACTTCACAAGGCATCCTAATGTGGATTCTTTCTCTCTCTCCCCCCCCCCCCCCCCCCCCCCCCTGTTATAGCCACTCAGAACTTCTATACTCAGTAAAACGGACCTGAGTTGGCGCTGTACTTGTCCTTCCTATTTTCCATCTACACCAAAGTGAGCTTGTAAATGTTCGTCTCTTTTCAACAAATGTTCCCCCCCCCGGGCATAGCATGCAGGGCTGAAGTAGTTAGTAGTTAACATCTCCTCCTCCAAATGTCATCATGAGTTAATTGATTGATTGTATTGATTGATTGATTGATTGATTGATTGATAATTGTATTAGACTTGTTTACATAATTGTCCTCCGGGATGTCGGAATTATGGGCAGTCCCCCCCCCCCCCCCCTCTATTTTCAATTCATCAGACATTTCGACTGCACACCGTCACACACACACTCCCTTTGCAGTCGCTCTTTCAATCATCTTGGTGCTTAAATTGGCCAACACACACACACACACACACACACACACACACACACACACACACACACACACACACACACACACACACACACACACACACACACACACACACACACACACACACACACACACACACACACACACACACACACACACACGCAGCATTTCAGCAGGCAAGGCAGAAATGGTCGGCCGCTTTTGTTCTTGCCGTCATTGTTGCCACTACTGCTGCACCTGGGTGCTAGGATTGGGTTCTCACTCAGCATTGTGACCACAAGGACAAAGGAAGCACTTCCTTTCCTAGCCTTTCATTTTTTTTATTTTTTAAAAAAAAATCACATTGTACACTCCACCGCAGGGCCATAACTCGTACTCGAGAGCAGAGGGCTACTCTCAAATCCCCAGGGAGGGAATGATAATGTCACGGAATCCATACAGCAACCAGAAGGGCTCTAAAGGAAGAGTGGGCACCTCAAAGTAGATTCCCCCCCCCCCCCCCAAAAAAAATATTTTTTAATATAATACGATATTTGGAAAATGGAAAACGATATCGTTTTTAAAAATGGTTCTGGTGACTGACCTTGTCATACAGTAGGTGAGGGGAACCAAGGACAGGTGTTTTCAATGAAAATGGAATTACAAGGGGTTTACATGGGAAGGGGGAGACTAGAAAATATCTCTTTCATACATCTTCACCAGAAATAGCTGATCTCCAAGCTCACAACTCGTTGTGGGCTTGCAGATCTGCTATTTTTGCAGAATGTTAGCCCCAGAATAGGGATGCATAGGGCGATTAACGACTTAATCATATTTTTTTCAGTATCTGGGGGTTTACATTACATTGATCCAATCAGAACAGAACGGAAAAAGTACTCACATGTTTTACTTAAGTACAAGTATCAATCCTGCAATGTAGATATACTCTGTTACAAGTAGAAGTCCTGTATTCAAAGTGTAATTAAGTAAATGTACAAAAGTATCAGCATCAAAATATACTTAAAGTACCAAAAGTACTTAATGTGCAGAATGTTTCACAAGTTCAAATTGCATAAATCTAACCTAATCCTGTATAAATCTAATCCCATCTACAAACTCACATCTTGTAGATCTGCTATTATCAAATGGCCGAAATGGCTGAAGCGGTTAGTGTGGTTTGTAATAATAATAAAAATCTACAGTAGTAGTAACTATAGTAACTAAAGTTCTCAAATAACCTAGTGGAGTAAAAGCACAATATTTGCCTCTGAGACGTAGTGGAGTAGAAGTACTGAAAAGTGCAAATACTTCAGTAAAGTAAAAAAAAAAAGAAGAAAGAAAATACCTCAACATTGTACCGAGGTAGAGTACTTGAGTAAATGTACTTAGTTACTTTACACCAGTGGTTCCCAAACCTTTTCATGTCAAGGACCCCCAAATTGACACTAATTAGCCTGCGGACCCCCCATTTGAAAAGATATGCCAAGGACCCCAATAAGAGAAGATCTTTATGGCTCTAGCAGTGATTCTCAACCCGTTTAATTTCAAGGACCCCCAGTTTGACATGCATTAGTCTACGGACCCCCATCTAATGGCATTTCTATCTCTGGGACCCTCAATTTATATTGTAAAATCAATGTTGGTTCCATTTGTACACCCTCAGAGTTACAGACCCATAAGGGTCCATTTGGTTCCAAACTATCATTTAGCTGGGGACCCCCTGGAACTCCCTCAAGGACCCCTGGGGGTCCCCGGACCCCACTTTGGGAACCCCTGCTTTACACTGGTCACGGACAAACACATTGAAGCCTTTAGCCTTGACCCAGTGACACTGGCACTTCAGTGACGGCGTTACAACAGACACTTTGGGATTGATGTGCCCAACACGACACAGTGAACTGCACCTCTCTCTCCGTTTAACGAGAGATCCAGACCCGAGGACCCGATTCTACAAATGTCTTCTTAAATCGTATATACTATACGTATATAGAAAACCAGGGCCGTGCAGAGAGCACTGGGGGGGCAGGGGCTCAAACTCCAGAAAAGGGCACATGTGTGGGGGTGGTCTTTTTGTGGAGTCCTTCCCTTGTGCCATTTCATGTCATTGGACAGTAAAATAAGCAATATGTTCTCATTAGTCTGAAACTAAAACTGACTGATGGCAGATTAAAAGATAATTCATTATGATAGTGGAATTTATCATTACTTGTCAAATGTTCGTCTTGAAGGTCCTTATTTTCCCCCACACATAACCCCTTATTTGCCCCCCACACAAGCCCTTGTTGGCCCCCCACACACGCCCTTATTGGCCTCCGACACAAGCCCTTTTTGGCCCCCACATAAGCCCTTATTGCCCCCCCACACAAGCCCTTATTTGCCCCCCACAAGCCCTTATTTGCCCCCAAATAAGCCCTTGTTTTCCCCCCACACAAGCCCTTATTGGTCCCCCACATAAGCCCTTATTGGCCCCCCACAAGCTCTTATTGGCCCCCACATAAGCTTGTATTGGCCCCCCACACCAGACACCACATGTCCTTATGTGGCAAAAAATAAATAAATTGAACTTTTTGTTGCCCTTTCCATTAAAAAATAGCAGATCTACAAGCTCATATCTGCTATTTTACAACAGCTAAAGTTTAAAATAGCCTAATGGTAAAAGTGGTTAAAAGCTAAGGTGACTTAATGGGTTGAGAGCCTGATGCAAGACGTTGTGAGCTTGTTGTATCAGTTAAAGGGAAACATCAACCTTTTTGCAAAAGTATGTTAATGACGTTTAGAAGATTTAAAACACTTTCCTGGAGGGTTTTATGTGTGTAATATGTGGTTTTAGATATTTTAGATTTTAGCAGTGAGCCCAGTGTCTCTGATGTCATGGACACTGGGCTCACTTCCTTCCTGGACTACAATTCCCATAATGCTTTGGTGCACTGCTCCTCCTTGGGGGAGGGCTGTCTTACTGAGACAACATGTAGTCCAAGGTTAATTAAATAAGGTTAGGAAGCGAAGACCGTACGGTGGACTCCATGTTGCTCCCTGGAAGGAAAGAAACATGCGCAATTGAGACCAAGGAAGCTGAACGCGGAAGTGTTGGCTGCATATAGCCCATTGCGCACGTTTCTTTCCTTCCAGGGAGCAACATGGAGTCCACCGTACGGTCTTCGCTTCCTAACTTTATTTAATTAACCTTGATGTAGTCCAGGAAGTAAGTGAGCCCAGTGTCCAGTGACATCAGAGACACTGGGCTCACTGCTAAAATCTAAAACCACATATTACACACATAAAGACCCCCAGGAAAGTGTTCTAAATCTTCTAAACGCCATTAACATATATATTGTTTTTGCAAAAGGGGTGAAGTGTCCCTTTAATGACGTTTAGAAGATTTAGAACACTTTCCTGGGGGTCTTTATGTGTGTAATATGTGGTTTTAGATATTTTAGATTTTAGCAGTGAGCCCAGTGTCTCTGATGTCATGGGCACTGGGCACACTTACTTCCTGGACTACATACATGTTGTCTCAGTAAAGCCCTAACCAAACCAAAGGGTCACCATGTAACACCTTGGGTCCAAACGGTTGCAAGGAGTTAACGCTAAAACCATCTTGACCCTTTGGTGTGGTTAGGGCTTTAGACAGCCCTCCCCCTATCCACAAGGAGGAGCAGTGCACCAAAGCATTATGGGAATTGGAGTCCAGGAAGTAAGTGAGCCCTAAAATATCTAAAACCACAAATTACACACATAAAGACCCCCAGGAAAGTGTACATCTAAATCTCCTAAACGTCATTAACATATATTTTTTTTGCAAAAAGGGTGAAGTGTCCCTTTAAGCGTTAATATATCAGTATGCTGAACAATGGCGTTATTTGTAGGACAAAATGTTACACCTGTTTATGCGCTAACAAGACATGTGTACACACTTTCACGCGCACACACACACACACACACACACACACACACACACACACACACACACACACACACACACACACACACACACACACACACACACACACACACACACACACACACACAGTCTGTTGTGCTCGGACCAGGTGTTGGGCTGATAAGCCCCTACAGCTCCCACAGGCAGTGGACTGCTGAACCGCATGACTCCTTCTCTCTCTCTCACACCGTATCGACTGGCTGGTTCAACCCCAGTGACACAGGGAGGAGAGAGAGAGAGGGGTTCAAACCCATGTCACACAGGGAGGAGAGAGAGAGAGAGAGAGAGGGTGAGTGAGAGAGTAAAAAGGGAGAATGGGACAGAGGGAAGAGTCGTGAAGAAAAAGTACAAGGTGGGGTTGGTGAAAAGGGCCTTGCTTTCTGTGTGGAGTTTTGCATGTTCTCCACCGTGTCCCCTTATAGGGCAGTGGTTCCCAAGCTTTTTCATGTCAAGGACCCCCACACTGACACTAATTAGCCCCACGGACCCCCATTTGAAAATATATGCCAGAGACCCCCCCCCCCCCATAAGAGAAGATTTTTACGGCTCTAGCAGTGATTCTCAACCCATTTCATTTCAAGGACCCCCAGTTTGACCCTGAATTAGTCTAGGGACCCCCCATTTAATGGCATTTCTATCGCCGGGACCCCCAATTTATATTGTAAAAATCAATGTTAATTTAACTCTGAGAGAGTGTACAAATGGAACCAAATGGACCCGTTAGCGTCCATTTGGTTCCATTTGTACACAGATAGACAAAGTGAGAGGTAAGGATTCTTAATGAAGGAAGCATATGGAGAAAATACAAAGGCTAAGAGAGACTGAGAGAGAGAGAGAGAGAGAGAGAGAGAGAGAGAGAGGGGCATTACATTATGACTCACCAGGTGAGGTCAAAGGTGTGCATCTTGGAGGCGGAGCTTGGAGTGAGCATCTTGGCACGCCGACGAGCGCTGGAAACGGTCACCATGACAACGCGACCGAGCACCACTGCGTTGACCTATAGGAGGCGTGCATCCATCAGGGTTAGCAGAATGAATGAATGAATGAATAATCATGTGTCAAAGCAACAAAGCAGCGATCCGGTGCCCCCGCATCATGCAAACTGACATGCAATGTATAATGCTGTGTTCAAACGGGGAGATGCAAAGATACAGTCTACTATTCATTTCCAATGGAAGCCATGCAAGCGACGTGAAGCAACGACGCAAATCCGACGTTTGTAGCTTGCTGCGAAAGCTATACAAAACGGGTGGCCAAAGAAATTAGGGGTATTTTGGCTTAATTTTGGGGTACCCAGCCCCCCAAAAGAGTGAGAGAGAGAGAGAGAGAGAGAGAGAGAGAGAGAGAGAGAGAGACGACATCATACATCACCTCATTCTGGCCGATCACAATTTGCGTCCTCACTTTTGTCTTCAATGTTTGTGTTTACACATGTTTGTGTTTACACATGTTTGTGTTTACACAAACCCTCAAACTGTCTATGGGAATTCACTTTGTCCTCAAAGCTGGACATAGCAGGGGCTAGCGCCCCTCAAAAAACAAAGCCTCAAAATTGTACTTAAGTAAATGTACTTAGTTACTTTCCACCACTGCACACACGCGCACACACACACACACACACACACACACACACACACACACACACACACACACACACACACACACACACACACACACACACACACACACACACACACACGCACGCACACGCAGTATATAGAAAAAGGAACAGTGCATACCGCCAACACGAATATGACAGGGCCTACGAATGCCCAGATCATATCGGTCTTCACGTTGAGCCAGCAGTGGCTATCTGCCTTGTACTTGTCCAGCGATACAGACAGCGTAACGCCCACAATAAGAACAGGCAGTCCTGTAAAACAATGAAACAAAAAACAACCATTCAACACCTTCCCCCTAAATGTTAACACTGATTAAAAGCAGTACGTTTTAAAAGACAAGTGTTTACACAGAGGCAGAACAGGGGCTGCTTGCTACAGTGCACTTGGCAGGCTAGGATAGTCTTATTTAGTCTGTCTGCTGGCGAACATTTGGGACAGCTGTCGTCACACAGGCACCTAAATACCGAGTGCGTGTGTGTCGGGGTGAAAGAGAGAACGTGGTGTTCCTGCCTTAGTCACCATCGCTGTCAGGTGGAAAAACCTCGTACATGTACAGTTGGAGGCCATCGATATTGTCCTTTTCTTTTTGCTGAGGTTTGCGTGATCTGCGCAAAAGGACAGTTAACCCATTTTGGGCGGGAACCCCTTTTGGTGTTTTAAACATTATGTTATAATTTAGCTATTGAAAAATAGCAGATCTACAAGCTCATAGCGCGCCACTGAGTGGCGCGCTACGAGCTTGTAGATCTGCTATTTTTTGAAAAATCGTGAAAATATTTATTTCAGAAAACTGGAGGATTTAGAAGGATTTTTTAAAATTTTGAGGTCAGGCCTAAATGGGTCAAATGATAAGGGACAATATCGGTGGCACCCAACTGTACGTCCAAGAACGTTACTTCTCCCGGGAATGGAAGGAAAATGGTCGGCAATAACTGTGAAATAGCAGGTCTACCAACTCCCGATGAGTCCTGACGCGATGCGTTGGGAACTTGTAGACCGGCTATTTTTTTTCAGTACTTTTGCTTGACACGACAAAGTATAGGGCATTGTGAAAAACGGGAAAGCATCCGTGTCATTTTAGATTTTTGCGTTGGCTATTCAAAAAAGAAAACGTACAAGCTCACAGCGCGTCACTTCATGCTGTGCTGCGAGCTTGTACATCTGCTATTTTTTTAGCATTCTTGAAAGTGTGAGAACCACTCGTTTAGAAGGCATTTGTAGAATCGCCCTCGGATCTTAATGAAGTGACGGGAAGAGAAAGACTGTAAACGTTAGAGATATGGAGATGCGTGCTTTCTGCCCGACAGAGACATTATTATAATTTATATCACGTTATACCGCAGAGAGATTTGGGAATGAAAAACAGTAAGCATGTAGCAGGATGTTTTTCCAGACACATGGGACTCTGTCACTCTAGGACAGAGGTCACTCAGTGCTATATCTCGATGACACGCTAATGACCAGAAAAAACTAATACCAAGAAAGAAAACATTTTCCTATTAGGTATGGATTTCACTGTATAAACTAAAAGGAGGCAGAAGACTCAGACTGTGTATCTGTCTGTGTCTACTACCATCTTGGACAAAGCCAACTCTTAAAGCTCGGGGAACAGATAAGGGACAACTTCTGATATTTACGTACTGTACCACTGCATTGGCCGTCCCCAGTTCCAATATGATTATTTTGGGGAGTCCCCAGTTCCAATATGATTATTTTGGGGAGTCTCCAGTTCCAATATGATCATTTTGGGGAGTCTCCAATTCCAATATGATCATTTTGGGGAGTCTCCAATTCCAATATGATTATTTTGGGGAGTCCCCAGTTCCAATATGATCATTTTGGGGAGTCTCCAATTCCAATATGATTATTTTGGGGAGTCTCCAGTTCCAATATGATCATTTTGGGGAGTCCCCAGTTCCAATATGATTATTTTGGGGAGTCTCCAGTTCCAATATGATCATTTTGGGGAGTCTCCAATTCCAATATGATTATTTTGGGGAGTCCCCAGTTCCAATATGATTATTTTGGGGAGTCTCCAGTTCCAATATGATCATTTTGGGGAGTCCCCAGTTCCAATATGATTATTTTGGGGAGTCTCCAGTTCCAATATGATTATTTTGGGGAGTCCCCAGTTCCAATATGATCATTTTGGGGAGTCTCCAGTTCCAATATGATCATTTTGGGGAGTCCCCAGTTCCAATATGATTATTTTGGGGAGTCTCTGGTTCCAATATGATTATTTTGGGGAGTCCCCAGTTCCAATATGATTATTTTGGGGAGTCCCCGGTTCCAATATGATTATTTTGGGGAGTCTCCAGTTCCAATATGATTATTTTGGGGAGTCTCTGGTTCCAATATGATTATTTTGGGGAGTCCCCAGTTCCAATATGATTATTTTGGGGAGTCCCCGGTTCCAATATGATTATTTTGGGTATTCCCCGGTTCCAATATGATTATTTTGGGGGAGTCCCCAGTTCCAATATGATTATTTTGGGGAGTCTCCAGTTCCAATATGATTATTTTGGGGAGTCCCCAGTTCCAATATGATTATTGGGTGGGGGTGGGGGGATTGCGGCCTGAAATGTGTGGGAACCCTCATGTCAATCAATCAAGTCACCTTTTTAATTATATATATTTTCAGGGCCATGTCATGTGGTCGACCATCGGCCTTTGTGATCTACTGGTAGATCACAATCTACCTTTTATATTGGGCACCCCCCTGTTATAAAGGCTTCCTCTTAGTGACAGCATTGCTGCATGCTTGTTGTATGAATGCTGTGAGTGTCATGGCCGCCCCAATGCATTTCCAATGGAAGTCACATGGTTTGAGGACTACATTTTGGACTACAAGCTGTTGTATGGCTTTCGGCTGTGTTTCGACTGCGCCCCTCCCCCTCATACAACACAAGTGTTGTGTCAGACCATGTGACTCCCATTGGAAATGCATTGGGGCAAGCTGTGTCACACCCTTTGTATACAGCAAGCATACTGCAGTCTGCTGCGAAGGTCTGAGTGAGGCCTAAATCTTCTTCTTACCCCAGCCGATGACGTAGTAGAGCCTCATCCAGCGGTGCTCGCTCATGTTCACCGTGACCACTTTGCTCCAGAGCAGCAGGCCCTCCACCAGCATCCACGAGAAGGACGCCATGAAGAACAGATGGAGCAGGGCCGTCACCGTCAAGCACGCCGCCTGGTGGCCACACAACCGGTGGTGGAAAAAAGTACTCAATTGTTTTTAAAAGTACCAATACTGCAATTTAGAACGACTTTGTTACAAGTAAAAGTACGTAATTGAAAATGTACTTGAGTAAAAGTACAAAAGTATCGGCATCGAAATGTACTTAAAGTACTAAAAGTAAAAGTAGGCTACTCATATTGCAGAATGTCCCGTTTCACAAGTTCAAACTGTGTACAAAATCTTTTGAAAATAGCAGATCTACAAGCTCACAATGCGTTGCGACGCATTGTCGAAATTGCCGAAATGTATAGGGTTGAAGTGGTTAATGTATGTTTTCTAATCAAAATTAAAATCGGGTCGCCGAATTATGTTGAAGGGTCCCCAGATTATATATTTAAAAAAAATCACACCTGTGTGAAGTTAAACTTTCCTTAATGATTATATCTGGTTTAAGTATTTATTTAGGATGTATTTTCTCTATTATTAAGGTTATTTATGCGGACAATTTGTGGGGAGGGGGTCACGAGACATGGCCAAAGCATTTCCGGTCCCCAGGTCAAAAAACGTTGAGAACCCCTGATCTAGCTGATATTGCCATACTTTGCATGTTTGCATGTGGTTCTCAATCATTTTCACGTCATGGACATATTTTTATAAAAAAAAAAAGAAAAAAATAGCCAATCTACAAGCTTGACACAAAAGTTTGACATGAGTTTGACTCCACCGGTCATCAAATTATTGGCTCAGGAATGCGACAAAAACGAAACAAAAACAAAAAAAACCCACCATGAATTCAAGGATTCATGGGGTGTGCGATTGATAGAAAATAAGTAATTATTTGGGAGAACTAGGCCTTTATGTGCTCCTCTGTTTGCTGGGGACCCAATTAGGATGGAATATGAAATATCGGACAGATCCGTTTTGAGCACATGACTATAGAGATACTGTGTAACGACGTGCGGGACCTTTTGGACAGAATCTGGAGGAGTATAATATCAAAACAATTGTTTTACAAAAGTCGGCCTCTTGGTGGCAGATGTGAAAAATGGAGGTCAAAGGTTTCTCCTTGGCCTGTAGGGAGTGTGCATTCAATGCTTCACACAGTGCAGTTATAGAAAACATTTTGGGAATCTGCCTCATGGGTTAGTGGTGCTACTGTATAACAGGCCGTTATTTGGGGCAGAGGTTTGTCGTTGGCATCCAGGGAGTGTGTGTGCAAAGTTTGGCATCGACCGGGCCAACGGTGCCGGAGATTAGCTGGTAACGGACGGACGGACGGACGGACACACGGACAGAGTGCAAAACATACTCTCTCCCCATGCCTTCGGCTGGTGGAGACAATAATGGGCCTTGATATGAAGTAGGTTGAAAACCACCGTTCTAGAAAAAAGTAAGGCTAAAACCCAGGGGATACGTATAGTCTCTCAAAACAGAGAACTCCTCTACAACCTTGGAATGCTACGGGGGAGTAGCAAAAGTTGGGACAAGACACTGTCAACCGTTTTGTCACGTCCCTTCACGGAAATATATTAAGTTAACGCATTAATATTATTAACACAACTTTAAAATGTCAATGACTGAGACCTTTCCATTCAAAATCCATTCAGAATGCACACATAATAGTCATAGAATATGTGGCGGCAGGTTTATGTAATCAATTTTCGGCTTATTCTGACATGAACTATATGTCGTCAATGTGCTTTTTTCCCCGTAGATTGCCACCTTGCTATGTTTCCCCGTATCAGTTAATTTAACTGTACAAAATGGAATGAAGCATTCGGTTAGACCTGCAGGGTCAAACACGGGATCTTACTGTTTATTTCCTACACTGTGAATACATGCGTGCGTGTGTGCGTGCGTGGGTGTGGTCTCACCTCATTGGCAGAAGCCCAATCACTGCACATTAACAGCAGCTGCGCGGTCCCCAGTGCCACGATCAGGTTCTTATGCACTGTGGTGCGGTCTGACTTAGGGACCCTGCAAATACACACGCACGCGCACACACGCGGGCACACACACACACACACACACACACACACACACACACACACACACACACACACACACACACACACACACACACACACACACACACACACACACACACACACACACACACACACACGCACACACACACACACACACGTTGGGTTAATACTATTCTCGTCTATTGTGCACAGCAGAGCAAATTAGTTTTCTCTCTTTTTTTCCCTCTCTCTTTTTTATTATCCCGTTATGAATGTGCTAAAATGTGACTCCAGCATGTTTTTTTCACCCTAGGATGTTTTTTCCTGTGGACCTTTTCCACACAATCATGACAACATAAACATACCAAATGGGTTTAAGTGTAAACACACACTCAAAATGTTTATTTCAGTTTAATTGCCGAATGTCGGTTGCGTCAAGGAATAAACTTCTGTTCCCTAGCAACGCAAATCCACCGCCGCCGCGCGGCGCATTGTCCCGGCCGACGCTTGTAACTCACCCGACGGCGATGAAGAGGATGAAGGTGAAGAGGAGGCCACACAGAGACACTCCACTGCCGATCAGCGTCAGGATCTGCAGGGCTCTCTCGTTCTCCGCGCTCCTCTGAAACACGCACACACGCACACGTACACAGATGTTCAGTACAGTGTTGTTGTCGTCGACTAAAACTACGACGAAAAATGTCAGTCGACTACCTTTTTCCACTGACGAAAACTAAATGGAAACTAAATGAAAACTATGCTATGGTGACTAAAACTAAGACTAAATATACTGACAATTTCGTCGACAAATAACAACTACACTAAAATGTTAGGAAGGGACTAGTGGACAAAAAAACGATCCAACATAATACATGCCTAACCACTAAACTAACCTTTCCTATTCTTCTAAATCATGAAAGATTTCGAAAAACCTCATGTTTCTATATCAGTGGTTCTCAATATTTCATGTCAAGGACCCCCCAAAAATATATGTATTTGGCCGCCGACCCCCCATCTGAAAATATGTTGTACCAGGGACACGTCCAGAAGCAAAGATTTGAGTGAAAAAACGTTAGCTCGGAAAGAATATACATTCAAAGATTTGCGCCACATTTTCACGATTTTTCAAAAATAGCAGACCTTCGAGCTCGCTATACGAGCTTGTAGATCTGCTATTTTTCAATAGCTAAAGCATAACCCATTTTGGGCGGGAACCCCTTTTGGTGTTTTAAACATTGTTATACTTTAGCTATTGATCTACAGATCTACAAGCTCATAGCGCACCACCGAGTGGCGCGTTATGAGCTTGTAGATCTGCTATTTTTTGAAAAATCGTGAAAATGTGGCGCAAATCTTTGAATGTATATTCTTTCAGAGCGAACGTTTTAAGCTCAAATCTTTGCTTCTGGGAGGTTCCTGGAACAACATATGTTCAGATGGGGGCCAATTACATATCATGTTTGGGGGTCCTTGACATGAAATATTGAGCACCACTGATATAGAAACATGTATTTCAGAAAACTGATTTTTTTTTTAAATTTCGACGTCAGGCCTAAATGGGTTAAAACACCAACAGGGGATCCCGTCCGTTCAGACTGGCTATATTTTGGAAGGAATGTGTGTGTGTGCTGTTATACCTGGACTTCATAGACCTGTAGGAGCAGGGCGAAGTTGGTGGTGTGGTTGCAGTAGCACACGGTGGAGCCCCGTTGTCTGGACACCACCTCACAACCCCGCGTGTTCCACCCGCCACCGGTGTCTGGACTGCAACAACAATGACACATTATCACTGGTTTACATTAGTCTCTCCCTCTCTTCACACACACACACACACACACACACACACACACACACACACACACACACACACACACACACACACACACACACACACACACACACACACACACACACACACACACACACACACACACACACACACACACACACACACACACACACACACACACACACACACACACACCCCTTATGGTGTTTTAAACATTATGTTATAATTTAGCTATTGAAAAATAGCAGATCTACAAGCTCATAGTCTGCTATTTTTAAAAAATCGTGAAAATATTTATTTCAGAAAACTGGAGGATTTAGAAGAAGGCGGGGCGGGGGTCGCGAGACATGGCCAAAGCATTTCCAGGGGTCCCCAGCCAAAAAAAAACGTTGAGAACCCCTGGGTTAAGACACATGCGTTGCCGGTTAAAACTAGCCTGTGGCTTAATATTTATAATGGATTGCATTTTTCCTTTCTATGCACTACGTGTTTCTATGCACTACTCAAAGCGCTTTACAATGGTCCATTCATTCATACATTGGGAGGTGAAGCGGCGAACAGTCGACGCCAGCCTCCTCACTTCCCACTTTCACACACCAATGGTGGCAACCACTGGAGGCAAGGTGGGGTTCAGTGTCTTGCCCAAGGACACTTTGACATGTGGACAGGAGGAGCCGGGATTTGAACCGCCGACCCATGGATCATTGGACGACCTGCTCTGCCACAGCCGCCCCTGTGAGTTTAGGTTTAGCTTAGGGTTTCTGGTCGGGTGTCGGACAAATGGGTCCATTTGGTTCCATTTGTACAACCTCAAGAGTTACACACCCGTACGGGGCCATTTGGAACCCACTCAAGGACACTTTGAGACCCACTGGCGTAGCAGAGTGTTTCCAGTGGGCCAACATGCACAATAGCAGCACTCTGACTCTGTTTGACCAGAATGGAATAGATTCAATAGAGCCACGGGGGCTCGGAAGTAAGAAAAGTTGTTATCCTGTGTGCATATATACCCTATTGGAAAGACATTTAAATAGTAATGGTAATGGTGGTCAAACGTGTGCATTAGTGTGATATTATGTAAGAAAAAAAAACTGATGGGCAGCTAGGTGCCAGGATGTGATCAAACTGTGAGAACAGTCCGTAAAAGAGACACTTTCCCGGGGTCTTTTTGTGTGTGGCTCGCTCACTCCCTTCCTGGACTACAATTCCCATAATGCTTTGGTGCACTGCTCCTCCTTGTGGATAGGGGGAGGGCTGTCTTACTGAGACAACACGTAGTCCAGGAAGTAAGAGAGCCCAGTGTCCATGACATCATGGACACTGTTAAAATCTAAAATATCTAAAACCACATATGTGAAATTACTGCCGCCAAAGTCAAAGCATAGCGAAATAACCGACTTACGTGGCCGGTTAATAACCGAGGTTATTCAGTGTATTCAGTGATACTAAAAGCACGCACATGCACACGCACACGCACACACACACACACACACAGACAGACACACACACACACACACACACACACACACACACACACACACACACATGCAGTACACACACAGTATATGCACTCACACTCATAATGTCCTATATTATAGGAATGCAGAGAATGGGAATGTTTCCCATGCAGACAACACTTGGTATGGTATGTGTGGTGTTCTCTGCTCCTTGGTGCAGGGAGCAGGGAGACAGCCTTGGTGATATTGATGACGTTTAGGTGTTCGAATGTCCTTCTACAACATATTCACTGGTACTTACGTGAGATCAAAATCCCAGTAGGCACACACTGGCTCGTGTGAAAGGGAGGGATTCTGTGGACAACGTAAAGTCATTATCATTATTCCATAGGAGAATATAAACCATCTAGATTCACACAATGCTGCACAGCAACGTTTATACATATATATTTTAGATTCATATTAAAAATATAACTAACTATACAAGTACAAATATCTTCATAAACTTTCTTAACAAAGGTTACAACGTGCTTTGAAATAAGAATTGAAATAATAAAGAAAAGGGAGAAAAAAATAAAAATAAAGCATTTACTGTACAGAATCTGTATATGTAATTTATAAAGAATTTTAAAAAAGTGTAAATTGTTACTATATTTACCAACCTGAGGCTTGTGGTTGAGCTGGAAGTGTACAGCCATGCTTATGGGCTGGTCGTCCCCCAGAACTGTGGTGCTGATGACGGAGGAGCCCAGAACGGTGCCCAGGTACCTGGTTCAACAGAAACCTCGTAAGAGGGTGCACTTTTGGACAACAAATTGCAGATCTACAAGCTCTCAACGCGTCGCGCTGTAGATCAGCTATTTTCGGGGCGCAGCCCAGCAGTCTTTAGCTAGTGGAGATGCGGTGTGTAACTACATGGATTTAGAGACAAATTAGTTCAACGCAAAATGCTGCGTTCAAGTTCAGGAGACTTTTGTTCAAGTTCATGTGTCTTAAAAGGAATTTTCCTGAATGCTGCCTTCCGGTATGGCATGGAAAGGAGTGGCATTTAGCATTTCTTTCACCATAGTAAATGCTGCATTTGTGGTCTGGAGAGGGCAGTTGTTTTACAGACATGTAAAAGGGCAGGGGCTGAAGCCCCCTTTGATGTCTGTGTGTGCACGTCCCTGCTCACCTGCTTCCAATGCTAATCAACCCAGAATCACCAGTAGGTTTCTCATCAAGACAAGCAAAGCCAGTAGCTACAGAAACATGACAGTAGTCCGGCAGCCGAGGTGGACGGGTGGGAATTTGGTATTTATAGTATTTTTTATTGGCCTAAAATATTGTCTATATACATATATTCATGAACCCACTTGCTGACCGGCTGTCACTATTGGGCATTTTTTTTTATAGGGATTTCTTGTGACCCTACCATTAACATCCTATGGCAGGCAAAAATGTCAAAAATATCAAACTTTCCTTTTGCTTTAAGTAGCATGTGACAGGTCAAACTAGGGGTTTTTCATGATTCTGAATCCATTCCAAGCATTTGTTTTGCACGAAATACACTCCTTGGGCTAAAAACGGCCATAGACGTCATGACATGGGCACATTTTGGGCAAGTGGCTATGGTTGCTTTTAGCCCAAGGAGTGTATTTTGTGCAAAACGGACAGTAGTCCGGCAGCCGAGGTGGACGGGTGGGAATTTGGTATTTATAGTATTTTTTATTGGCCTAAAATATTGTCTATATACATATATTCATGAACCCACTTGCTGACCGGCTGTCACTATTGGGCATTTTTTTTTATAGGGATTTCTTGTGACCCTACCATTAACATCCTATGGCAGGCAAAAATGTCAAAAATATCAAACTTTCCTTTTGCTTTAAGTAGCATGTGACAGGTCAAACTAGGGGTTTTTCATGATTCTGAATCCATTCCAAGCATTTGTTTTGCACGAAATACACTCCTTGGGCTAAAAACGGCCATAGACGTCATGACATGGGCACATTTTGGGCAAGTGGCTATGGTTGCTTTTAGCCCAAGCCCCAAGGAGTGTATTTTGTGCAAAACTAATGCTTGGAATGGATTCGGGATCATGAAAAATTGGCGACTGGCGACTATTTCCACCGTGCCCCCATCTCTGGTTATTATTGACGCCTACCTTTGACTGCCATCGGTGACGATAGGAAACATGGTGATGTTCTCCTCGGAGTTGAAGAGCGGACGCAGCGACCCGTACCACGTGTTGACCAACGTGAGCTTACGGAAGCCTGCATGGGGGGTCAACGAATAACAACAACAATGAACGGTTGCGTGAGTTGTCGTGTAACTATAGCACCGGAAAGCCATGGAAAACAGCGCCGAGTGAGTAGAAAAATAGTTGAATTCAGAATATTAGTCATATTAGCGGTGACAACCACCCAGTGTGAATAGTTGTGTATTAAAAAAAGGAGAAAAATGACAATATGCCTCCATCTGCACTTCAATAGGAGACCTTGGGGAGTGTAAGTGGGTGAAGAAGACATGCCACACATTCATTCAATCACTCAGAATTGTCGTTAGTGCACTGGGTGCAGCCGTGTGCATCATCTGTAAGATAGAGGTTAATAAGTGTAGCGCAGCACCGAGTGCCGCGCTACGAGCTTGTAGGTCTGCTATTTTTGAAAAATCGTGAAAATGCAGTGAAAATCTTCTTTCAGAGCGAATGTTTTTAACTCATAAATCTTTGCTTCTGAGAGGTTCCTGGAACAACATATTTTCAGATGGGGGTTCGGTGGCCAATTACAGATCATTTTTGGGGTCCTTGACATGAAATATTGAGCACCGCTGATATAGAAACATGGGTATTTCAGAAAACCGTCAGGATTTAGAAGACATGTTTTTAATTTCGACGTCAGGCCTAAATGGGTTAATGGCGAGCTGCACACCGTACCGTTGTTATGGAGATTGTGAATCATCTGAGCTGGCACGGAGATGCAGTCCAGGCTGGTGCTCTCGCTCTCCACCTCCGGACCGCAGAAGGTCGAACCCGTGGACCCTTCCTCCAGAGTCTTCTGCCGGACCTCCAACTCTGAATGACAAGGTCACGTGAGCTCAGGTGACATTTTATTTAACATAATAACAGTGTTGATTTCGTCGACTAATACTACTATCGTTGCTGTCGGGAGGAAACCTCATAACTCCATTTTTGAGTTTTTTGATATTTTTTTTTGTTGGCATAAATCAGTGCTATTGAACACCCTTTACGTCTGTGTGTTGTTTCGAACATATTGAACCAATGGAAAGTAGTAAAAAGTGCTTTGGACAAAACCTCTTAACTCCATTGGACCCTCAAAATGTCTGCTAGAGTAACTAACTCCACACCTCTCCCCCTCTCATGGAAGTAATTGACAATATATAAAGTTACAACACCAACTTTGAAATATAAGGTCTTCTTTATTTCCTGAAAAAAATATATTTTTCATTTCCTGAAAAATTAACATTTTGGACAGCAGAGATATGGCAAAAAATGTTCGTCGACTACTTTTTTCACTGACAAACTAAATGGAAACTAAATGAAAACTAAACTATGATGACTAAAACTAAATGTATTGACAATTTCGTCCACAAATAAAAACTAGACTAAAATGTACGAAAGTGACTAGTGAGATCCAGTATAGGTAAGTAATTTTACACTTGGTTGCATGCTGAAAATAGTAGACAATGCATCGCGCTGCGAGCTTGTACAGTAGGTCAGCTATTTTCAGCAAGTGTAAAATCAGTCATTAGGACGGTAGATTTAGCGGACTAAAATCTTATGATATAGCACTAAAACATTCTAGGTGACTAAAATGTGACAAACTATTCAAGAAACTAATGACTAAAACTAAAATCAAAATTTGTTGTCAAAATCAACACTGCAACAGGGTTGAAATGTGAACCACTGATGATGCACTAATTAAATTTAATTAACATACTCAACCATACAAATTGGTTAGCATAATGGTTGGACAAACAGTAATACGGCATCATAAGCGAGCACATCGAAAGCCTCCACAAAAATATCACCATATAATGCACTGTGAATTCAGTACGTTATTATATCATGATGCTTTAATATTTTAGATTAGGCTAAATATGTATTTCCCTTGGATCATAAAGCCTCCTAAACCATCATCAGGGGAAAGTCACAATTAAGTAGGTATCCTACAGTTGGAGGCCATCGATATTGTCCTTTTCTTTTTGCTGAGGTTTGCGTGATCTGCGCAAAAGGACAGTTAACCCATTTTGGGCGGGAACCCCTTTTGGTGTTTTAAACATTATGTTATAATTTAGCTATTGAAAAATAGCAGATCTACAAGCTCATAGCGCGCCACCGAGTGGCGCGCTACGAGCTTTGTAGGTCTGCTATTTTTGAAAAATCGTGAAAATATTTATTTCAGAAAACTGGAGGATTTAGAAGGATTTTTTTAAATGTTGAGGTCAGGCCTAAATGGGTCAAATGATAAGGGACAATATCGGTGGCACCCAACTGTACATGAACATGATAATAACTGCTGTTATTCTTTAACACTGGTGACCTATATTTATTTTATTTAGCCTATAACTTAATGTGTTCATGTAAACAGTAAGCCGGTTACATACAACGTATCACTATAAGTGACTCATCGCATGACACCTGAACAATATGCACTCATATTTTCAAATGAATATCATCGAACAATTTCTGAAAGGTCCTCGTTTCTGATCTCATGGTGCTGGTGGTATAATATAAGCTTTTCCAAAATGCTCCGTAAGGGCTTTGGGGTTCTTTCTATTGCTTTATGAAGTCATTTGGAATTTGCATGTAGTTGTGGATGTACAATAGTTAACAGGTAAATCGAATCATGTCTCGCAGGGCAGCTAAATGTCTTGTGAGATAAGGCATCGTCGTATTCAGTGTGACCAGAAGCAGGGATTGTGTGTGCGTGTGTGCGTGCGTGCGTGCGTGCGTGCGCGCGCGCGTGCGTGTATGCTTCCTGTATCCGTGCTCTGTAACCTAAAGCAATTGTTGTTGAGCTACTAATGTCTGTGTTCAAGAATGTCTTGTTAAATGTGAAAGCAAATAGAGAATGTGCGTGCGTGCGTGCGTTCGTGTTCGTGCGCCGCACGCACACGGTCTTAACTCACTGATGTTGGGCGTGTGAATGAGCAGGCTGTCGTCCCGCGCCATCAGCTGAGGCGCCAGGCTGGCCACCATGCGGTCAATGCTCTTGACCACGTCCATGGGCCCGCTGACCACCTGAAACACACAGAGCAGCGCAGCGGTCACAGGCTGCACAACGCACTCAACCGCTCTGCCCTCCTCCTCGAAAGCATGCAGCTACGAGGGATGGATGGATGGATGGATGGATGGGAGAGCTTTATTTCATTACGGCCTTTCAAAACGACGAGGCACAATCGGCAGCCGCTTTCAATGGTTTTTTTTTTTTTTGTTGTACGGCCTGCAACAGTCGACAAGCAGTTTGGCTGGAGAGCGCGCGCACGCGCGCACGCACGCACGCACGCACGCACGCGCCATTTCAATGAAGAGGGCCTATAATGTGTGGCACAATCATTGATTTTTCTTTTTTAGCCCTTGTCTGTTTTGAACTCCCCCCTTCACGAATTCAATACACCTCACCTAAGAGCTCATCCCCTGCACAGAAAGTACTCTGCGAGAGAGAGAGGGAGAGAGAGAGACAGACACAGACAGAGAGAGAGAGTGTGTGGGGGGGAGAGAGAGAGAGAGAGAGAGGGAGAGAGAGAGACAGACACAGACACAGACAGCGAGAGAGAGTGTGTGGGGGGGGGAGAGAGAGAGAGAGAGAGAGAGAGAGACAGAAAGAGAGAGTTTGTGTATGAACCACAGTGTTTCAGTGTTCTTATCCATTCAGTCTGGGCAAAGGTGGCCTTGGAGCTCTGAGAGTCCTTGGGGAGGGTGGGGGAGGGGGGGGGGGGGGGGGGGGAGTATTGGCTAGAGGTGAACGCTGATAGAGGAGACCATATAGGCAGAGCACTTGCCATATAAGTAACAGTAATATCGATCACGGATCCATTCATTTCTTTTTATTTGTCTTTTAGTTGTATTATTTGAAAAGAGTTGGACGCAATCTATACCGTATTTTTATTTTAGTGCCATTCATGCACTGCATGTGAAAATGAAATGTTTCGATGCATCATTTTAGCCATGAGGCATGCAGGCATTTGCTGTTTACAGGGGCTGGTGAAAGTTTGAATGTTTATTAAACCAGGGGTTCCCAAACCTTTTCATGTCAATTTGTCAAGGACCCCCAAATTGACAATAATTAGCCTGCGGACCCCCCATTTGAAAACATACGCAAGGGACCCCCCATAAGAGAAGATTTTTGTATGGCTCTAGCAGTGATTCTCCACCATTTTAATTTCAAGGATCCGCAGTTTGACATGCATTATTCCACGGACACCCATTTAATGGCATTTCTATCCCTGGGACCCCAATTTATTTAGTAAAATCACTGTTAATTTAAATCAGAGTGTACAAATGGAATGGTTTCATGTGTACACTCTCAGAGTTACAGACCCATGGGTCCATTTGGTTCCAAACTATCATTTAGCTGGGGACCCCCTGGAAGTCCCTCAAGGACCCCACTTTGGGAACCCCTGTATTAAACCACACTTTTTGAACCCATCCGCCTTCAGACTGGTGATAGACAGTGATGTAAAAAAAAACATGTATATGCATGTAACCCTACTGACCTCTAGTGGCTCGAACCTGAAACGACAACCTACTCTGAATCTCACTGCAGTGTGGATACCGGTGGTGGAAGAACAAGTAGCCTACTCTGATGTTGCACTTAACCAGACAGTGGCCTTGTGGTTAGAGTGTCCGCCTTGAAACTGGGAGGTCTGGGGTTCGATCCCCGGCCGGGTCATACCAAGGACTGTAAAAATGGGACCCAATGCCTCCCTGCTTGGCACCCAGCATCCAATGGGTTGGATTAGGGAGTCGAATCAACAAATCAAAATGATTCCCGAGCACAGCACGGCTGCGGCTCACCGCTCCAAGAGATGATGTCAAATGCGGAGAACAAATTTCATTGCGGTGAACGTGTGTGACAAATCGTACGAAATTAAAGTAAATGTAAAAACATACAAAGGTACAGTAATAGCATCAACATGTATTTAAAAGTAGCTAGTACTCATTATGCAGAATGCACAGTTCAGAATGTTTTTGGACTATTCATTATTTATGCCCTGGTCCTATTTTATACTTTCTACAAGCTCACAACGATCCACGATGCAAAGCGCCTTTTGAACCATCTGGAAGATGTATTATTAATAACTAAATTAATGATTAATAATTAGGGATGTCTCAAACACGTTTTTTTGTTCCTGATCCAATTCCGATCATTTGATTTTTAATATCTGCCAGACTGCCAATACCGATTTTTCACGATCCGATTTATCGTATTTAAAGAATCGGCCTCAGCCTCAGTGTAATCGAGTAAATGTAGCCCACTTTCCGCCACACTGGTGGATAATAATAATATACCTCTGCCCGGGCCGGCCCAGCAGTCTGGGCACCTAGGCTGGTAATCCAGCGTGTCGCGGGTTCGACTCCCGATCACGACGACCTTTGCTGTGTGTCACCCCTGCTTCCTGCTGACCTAAACCTTCAATCTATCAATATTTAGGCAGAACACCCCCACCCCCCCCAAAAAAAACCCAACAACAACAAAACATCACACCTGTGTTAGCTATTCTACTTCCTAGCATAGACATATTAACGACCCGCCTGCCTCTGATTGGCCTACCGACACTGCCCGTCTAGCCCCCATGGTCTCACCAGACTGTCCTCCGAGACGTGAGGAAAACATCTTCGAGAAATGACAGAGTTACCGTGTGGGGGTCCCCGGGGGTCCCCGGAACATCCAGACCCCCAGGAACACGCCCAGGGGGCCGGGCCGGTTCCGGCGAGCCGCCCCGCGAAACGGTTGAGAAGACAGTTACCATGTGGGGGTCCCCAGGGGGTCCCTGTACTGTACTGTACTGTACTGTACTGTACTGTACTGTACTGTACTGTACTGTACTGATACACCTGAAATCATCATATATACAGTTATGTGTGTGTTAGGCTGCACAACAGTGACACTTGGTTTTGAAAACCAAGCAAATGCAATTTCCATGCTCAGACACAGGTCTGCAGCTGCAGCCACCCAGCCAGGCACACACAAAGCTACTTAAGGAAGTGGTTGCACCACTTAATAAATAAAAAACATACCTCTTTGATGGCCTGCCACTTGGGGGCGTTGTCCTGGCTGATGATGCCGTCCGCCAGGCTGACAAAGTGCCGGCTGAGCTCCTCCGCGTTGCTGCTGTCATTGACCCCTCCTCCTCCTCCTCCGGAAGGGAGCTCCGCGGCCAAGGACAGCAGCTGGACCAGGGACAGCATGTCGGCCGGCTGCAGCCCGCCGTCCCCCTCTCCCTCCGCCTGGGCGGTGTCCTCCAGGGCCTGCCTGGACATGTCCAGCAGATGACACATGCCACCCAGGCTCAGTGTCGACGTCTCCCCCGTGAGCACGCCGTCTATCGCCTGGGATTGGAGAAACACGCACGCACAGCGTTGCACGCACGCACAGCGTCGCACACACGCACACAGACACACACACTTATTAACAATGAATGAATTATTTTCGTCTCTTGTCATAAAGACCCATCCCTTATGGGACTATAAGACACCAAAAAACATCAATAAACAATATCACATTCACTTCCTGAACACAGAAACTAAACAGAAACACGTGCACCACACATGCATTTTTGCATGAGCACGGAAATTCAAGTTCCTTTGCTAGTAGTATAATCGACGGAGAAGCATGTTGTTCTGATGCTATGATGGGATCACAACTTTACACGGATATTATTATTATTAAATGCTGTTAATTATTCGGTTGGGTTGAACCTGTGACAATCTATTAATCGATTTTTGCATTTTTTCCAGTTTTCCGTGTGTTTATGAGGTGACAGTACTTCATGAGACCCCTTGGTGTGGTTGTTATGTGCAATGATGTCTTCCCTTTGTATTTAGGGTTTCTTCCTGGAGGCTGAAACCTTCAAACATTCAAAACGTGCCAATGAAAAAAGCAGTGATATAGTGACTAACCCCTCCCCCTTTATCATACAACAACTGCTGTGGGTGCGGCTTCAGTTCAGGTGGATCACCATCCATCACCACCCAAATCTTCCTTTTTTTTTGCAAGTATAAATTAATCCGGGTGTTACAGGGTTGAAGGGGCATTCCACTCATTTTCAACATTTTGCTATGTCATTAATATACCTACCTTAGAGCTGTTAATAAATAAATAAATAATAATAAAAAGTCACATGGTGAATCACATCTTGATAATGTCATCTTGTGATTCACCATGTTATTTTTAGTAAAAATTTTGAAAATGAGTGGAATGCCCCTTTAATGAACTGGTGGGCGTGTACACAAAAAACGAAAATAATACGAATACATGATGATCATGTTTTATGGTGGAAATAAAAAAATCACGGCACTCCATCTTTAAGGGAGTAGTTCATCCCAAGAATGACTTATTTGATGACCAGGTCATCTGTCAATCCTACCGGAGCCTCTGTCGGTCATCAAATTATTGGCTTAGGCTCCATGAATTCAAGGCTTGTGTAATTGATAGAACCAGTGTTGTTTTCGTCGACTAAAACTAAGACGAAAAATGTTCGTCGACTACCTTTTTTCACTGACGAAAACTAAATGGAAACTACATGAAAACTAAACTATGATGACTAAAACTAAGACTAAATATACTGACGATTTTGTCAACAAATAAAAACTAGACTAAAATGTTAGGAAGGGACTAGTGGACAAGAGATCAAGTCATTTTACACTTGGTTGCATGCTGAAAATATCAGATCTACAAGCTCACAACACGTCGCACTGCGACACGTTGTGAGCTTGTAGATCGGCTATTTTCGTCATTACGACGGTATCAAGGCTCGCCTAAACACATTTTGTTCGACTAAATCAACTGTAGATTCAGTCGACAAAAATCTCATGACATGAATGCAGCATTTACTAACGGTGAAACCGTGAAAGAGATGCAAACATGCCACGCATTCAGGAGAATTGCTTTTTTTCCGAAGTCTCTTGAACTTGGAACGCAGCATTTTGCGTTGAACACATTTTTTAATAATGTCATTTTTTAATAACGTAATAGACCGCATCTCCAGTAGATAAAGAGTGCTGGTTTGCGACCCGAAAATAGCTGATCTACAAGCTCTCAACGCGTCGCAGCGCGACGCGTTGTTAGCTTGTAGATCTGCTATTTTTGCTATTTTTTTCCAAAAGTGCCCTCTTGTGGTGTGCCTCGATCTCTAACACTCTCTGCACGGCGTGCACGCCCCTGCCTGACTTCAGGGTGAAAGCCACATTTTGGTGCAAATGCAATACCTGCAAATTCAGTACTAATGGCTGGATACCTGGTCACATGTGGTTGGTACGAGGGTAGAAAAATGCTTTGCAGCCACGGGTCAAATTGAACAGCCTGTGACTGGTGGCAGGCAGGCGGGCCTGACCACATGCACCTCATCACGTTTGTTTTGGCTGATCTAAAGGCCAGTGCTACCTAAAAACGGCAGGTGTTGCACATTAATATGGGGAAACCTTCACCCTGCCACTGGAAGGCTGAGCAGCACATCCACAGAGACTAGACCACCCATCAAGGCCTATTCATATATATGCCACATTCATACAACCTTGACTTTCACAGTGCTATAATACCGTATCACACGAGTTATTTTTTTGCAGTGTAATTAATTAATTAGAAGGAGTAAAATGAGGGATTCAAGCCATCCCAAGTAACCGCAGACTGCTTGAGATATGCTGCCGCGTGGAAAACGGTCTCGCACTCTCAAAGCTACTGGACAATAGATAAAAAAGCAATGTATCAGATTATTTCCCCAAACAATCTGATACGTGAAGGAAGAGCCAGAGCGAGTCAGGGCAAAGGAAAACACTACTGTGAAGATGTTCACACAAAAGTTCACCTACCTTTGCTACTACAAGGAAAACATATGCACATGTACATGCATGATGATACTTTTTTATTCCTTGTTTGCTCTTTTTTTGCACTCTCAGCCAAACCAAAATACGTTTCACTCTTATGTACCTGTACACAGGGGCGGCAGTGGCTCAGTGGTAGAGTGCCCAGATGGGAACCGCAAGGTTCCCAGTTCGAACCCGGGCTCCCCCAGGGTTAGTGTCAAAGTGTCCTTGAGCAAGACTCGGAACCCCTAATTGCTCTCGATGTGCAGGTTGGTGCCTTGCACGGTTTCCTCCGCCATGTGTGTGTGAATGGGTGAAAGTGTAATGCACAATCCAAGTATGCCTTGGATAAAGGGCCAGGCGCTATATAAATGCACCATTTACCCAAGATGAACAATAAAGCAAGACCTTGAGCTAATAACTGACATGACTGGACTTTTAAAGTCCAGGAACCAAGGATTTGCTTTGAAATATCCTGGCCGAGGTCAAAATCATAGTCAATCATAGTTGTAAATACATTATTAAAACATATTTCCGTCACACCTATTGGATCAATGGTGCTCATATAGAACTTTGGAGAGCTTTAGAAAAGAAAGAAAGAAAGAAAGAAAGAAAGAAAGAGAAAGGAGGTGATATGTTAATTGATTTGTCTTACGTGGGAGTTGTTGGTTAGACTCATCAGGTGGTCCATGAAGGCAGTAGGTTGAGAGCTCTGATTCTTCGCTATCTCCGTAATCTTGAGGTAACGCTCTATGAGAAAGACCACATACTGTAACATCTATATGGTATATGCAGGTACAATATATATATATATATACACCATGCATGCTTTAGGTCAGTGGTTTTCAACTAGTGGTCCTTGAGGAGGTTCCAGCTGGTCCCCAGCTAAATGCTGGAGTTGGTAACCAAATGGATCCTTATACGTGTAGATCATTAACTTGTGAGAGTGTGAAATGAGACCAAATGGACCCGTAAGGGTTTTCTGCCTAAGTAAGAAGAAAACACGTGACTTAATTTCTTCTTTACTTCCTATTTTGGCCCAAGTCACACTGTTGAGAATGGCAAGTTTTACTAAAACGGGCGAGATCATTTTTTTTTACCAAAGTTAATTGGCCAGTGTCATGAGGAGCTGACTTAGGCAAAAAAACAAATAAAATTCCTCACAAAATGACCTTGCCATTAGGTTTAAGAAGGGGACATGTCATTAGCTACTCCTGATTGATGGAAACACTGCCACTATAGGCTTGGTAATGCTGTGTTCTACAGGCCAGGGAGGGAGGGGCACATGAGGGCACAAAGAAGCAGACAGAGGCTTTTAATATATGAACCACTTAAACCCTAGTTGACCAGGGTTGCCCCAGGGGGCTATAATTGGTCCCCTCCTTTTACGCTTTTACACTAAAGCATTGCATTTTATGACATGCCTAGACCAGGGCTGCTAGGGTCCATGTGGTAAAAATAAAAATGATGGACAATCTTTAGAACCAATAAGTGATCATTTTAGCCTTAATGTCTGACATTCAATCAATGGTCACCCGGAAGGCTCACCCTGAAACACACTCGCCCCCAATTATTTATCCGATCGCCCGCCCCCCCAGCGGTTCTTGTATTCTTGTTTTACATGTTTAGGTTAGGAATAAGGTTAGGGTTAGGCATAGTTTTAATGAGGTTAAGATTAGGATTAAGTTTAGGTTTATAGGCAGTTTTACTGAGTTTATGTTTAGAACTACCCAGTCTCACAGAAATACGTAAATATGTACGGAATTGCAATTCCGGTGTAATAGCACTTCCGTACTAGTGAAAGCCACGCCTCCGTCACGGGTCAAAACAGTAGTCGTGTAATATGTACGTATGTTTTGGGGTTTTCTGGGCGTGTATGTACGGAATTGCAACTCCGTAGTTGTTTACGTATTTCTGTGAGGTCGGGTTGGTTTAGGAATAAGGTTAGGTTTAGGCATAGTTTTACTGAGGTTACCTTTAGGAGGTGACGATTGTCCGAGGTCGCCGGATTTGACCCCGGGCGAGCGTGTTTTCAATCAATCAATCAATCAATCAATCAATCAATCAATCAACCAACCTTTCTAAAGCCAGTTAACAGTGTGCTCACCTCGGCTGCTCCTGCAGATAAAAGGCAGCGGTTTGGAGCAGTCCGCCAGACCATACAGAGGATGCTGTAGTTCTGTCCAGTTGCCCAGTACCTTGCAGCCCTGCAGCTCTCTCTGCTGTGGACCCACTACTGCGCGCGCGCGCACACACACACACACACACACACACACACACACACACACACACACACACACACACACACACACACACACACACACACACACACACACACACACACACACACACACACACACACACACACACACACACACACACACACACACACACAGAGAGAGAGAGAGAATGGAACATGACTTTATTCCAGCGCACAATCTCAGACAAACTGACAAACACATGTTCCTCTCCCCTAAACACAATCATGCACGTACAGTATTATAATACTATACAGAAATGCACATACATGCAGTCCATCAAAAGTCCACAAAAAGCCCCTTTTAATTACTTCCTTTGAATGAAAACGTGCAGCGTGATGACGTACTGCTACCCTTATGAATATAAATTATCTTGATTGCATTCACCCGTTTGATTCCCATATACAGTAGCTGCACGTTCCTGCACAGCTGATTTTAGTCTGCTAAATGCCTAAATTGTAATTTTGATTACAGAACTAATACGTTTTTAATCTAATTCAAGATGACATCCAGACAGTGTATTCGTATTACTCATTTTAAATGTAATCAGCACGCTAACATATGCATCTGAAAACATTACAGGTTAGAAATCCACCGAGTAGAAAGCCACGTAGTGGCAGACATGGCGAGCTGGCCATGTCTCTCTCACCCATTTTGACCTGAGATCAGATTCTAAAAATGTCTTCTACAACCTGACAGTTTTCTGAAAAAGCCATGTTTCTATGTCAGTCGTTCTTCGATTTTTCAAAAATAGCAGACCTACAAGCTCGTAGCGCGCCACTCGGTGGCGCGCTATGAGCTTGTAGATCTGCTATTTTTCAATAGCTAAAGCATAACGTAATGCTTTAGCTACACCAAAAGGGATTCCCGCCCAAAATGGGTTAAACAAACAGTAGCGCTGCTACACACATAGACATAGAAAGGTAGACGCCTCCTTCGGCTCTGGGGCGTCTGTATCTCGAGAGGATCTATAGGCAAGCTTCGGTGCCAAAAAGTCCTCTTCAAAGTCAAGAAACTTTTTTCTTTTTTTTAATTAATGTTACAATATGAATTGGGGTCCCAGAGATGGAAATGCTATTAAATGGGGGTCCGTAACCTAATGCATGTCAATGGGGGTCCTTGAATTTTTTTGTTGAGAATCAGTGCTGCTAGAGCCGTAAAAACCTTCTTTTATGGGGGTCACTGCATGGCATATCTTTTCAAATGAGGGTAGATGGGCTATAACGTGTAAATTTGGGGGTCCTTGACATGAAAAAGTTTGAGAACCCCTGGCTTAGAATAAGCAGACATGGCAGCAGCAACACTGGTTGAAAGTACCGGTAATAAAATAAAATAAAAAGCACGGAAAACTACCTCAATCTGTCATTGTCACGCCGACTAAAACAAAACACCAAACAATTTAGCTAAATGAGTATGCTCTTCACATGGTCATAAACCTCTCTCGTGCACACAGTGAGTGAGAAAAGCTTTTGTTATGCCCCCCCAATGTCTCAAACCCTATAGAGCGTCGCAGTCCCGCCCCCTTTCATGACGACGCCAGGCCCAGGAAATGAATCACAATGCATTTTTCCCATAGACATTTCAAAAAGTATTTATTTAAAGACCTTTTAAGCGTCGTACGAAGCCAACTCGAGTCGTGACAAATCATGACAACACACACAATATTTTGGACCAAACAAATTATTACATAGAAGAAAAACAACAAAAAAAGTGTAACCTGCCGTTTTTTTCTACTAAACCAAACAAATATAATTATTTGTTTGGCCCGAAAAATTGTGTTTGTTGTCATGATTTGTCACGACAAGAGTTGGCTTTGTCCGCGGCGTAAACGTCTTTAAATAAATACTTTCTGAAATGTCTATGAGGAAAATGAACGGAGAATCATTTCTTGGGAATCCCCCTACCCAGTGGTGGGTAAAGTACATTTAGTACTTTAGTACTCAAGTACTGAAGTACTTTAGGGAAACCCATTCAGGACGGGAACCCCTTTTTGGTGTTTTAAGCATTATGTCGTACTTTAGCTATTAAAAAATAGCAGATCTACAAGCTCATCGTGAAAAATCGTGAAAATGTGGCACAAATCTTTGAATATATATTCTTTCAGAGCGAACGTTGTTAATTTTAACTCAAATCTTTGCTTCTGCAGGGGGTCCCTTGAACAACATATTTTCAGATGGGGGTCCGCAGCCAAATACAGATAATTCTGGGGGTCCTTGACGTGAAAAAGGTTGAGCACCACTGAAATAGAAACAGAGTTTTTTTTCTAAATGGATTAAGAACAAAATTATTTAGGTCCTTTTACTTTAGTGGAGTATTTCCATTTTTTCCGATACTTTAACTTCTACTCCACCACATCTCAGAGACAAATATTTTCCGTATTTTAAAACTTTAGTACTAGATATTATTACTATGCTGTACATACATACAACCATGCACTTCAGCCCTATACTTCTACAAGATCTACTGTACAAGCTCACAACGCGCCACGGCGCGTTGTGAGCTTGTAGATCTGCAATTTTCTAAATATTTTTTATACATTTTGTGAAATGGGACGTGCATCCTGCATAATGAGTTGCCTACTTGGTACTACTCGATACCTTGCTTTGATGCCAATACTTTTGTACTTTTACTCGAGTACAATTTCAATACTGGACTTTTACTTAACAACAAGTAACAACAGTTTTTCCTACATTGTAGTATTGCTACTTTTACTCGAGTAAAACCAATGTGAGTACTTTCTTCTTCCACCACTAGTGGGAATCGCCTCCCTCCCTCCCTCCTCCCTCCCAGCAGTTGCCAGATTGTGAGAGACTCTTCATGTGACCACCGCGCTCTGACTTAAGGTGCGTTACCCGTTCAAATCATATCATATAAATAACGGTAATGGGTCGCACACACCAAGACTGCATTTCAGTAATTTATTATTGCATTTTGGACAGGAGACAAAACGAGACAAACAAGGCTGGATAGCCGAAACGTTTGTCTCCTGTCTAAAATGCCAGATTGTGTGAGAGAAATAAGCAAGCGGGTATATGAAAACAAGCCCAAAAGAAGCCTGACTGGGCTGTTTGAAAATAGCCGATCTACAAGCTCACAACGCGTCTCATTGCGACGCGTTGTGAGCTTGTAGATCTGCTATTTTCAAAACAATCATAAAAAAAAAGATTTTACACGCAACTTTACAGAAAAAACAAGCCCAAAGTCGCTTATAATAAGCCGACATGGCAACACTGCCTCCCAGCTGTGATCCACTGTGGGCAGCCATCCATGCTATAACATCATGTCTCCTCCGGTGACTGAGAGATAAGAGGGTCTCGGGGTGGTGGTGGGTGTGTGTTATGGTGAGGGTCTCACACTATAACTGGGTTAACAGGGGCTCTTTAGGGGGGAAATCACCCAGAATGATTTCATTGGCGAGACGGTCACGAGACACACAAGGAGGAGGAGGAGCTGGACAATACGGATTCCGTGTGTGTGTGTGTGTGTGTGTGTGTGTGTGTGTGTGTGTGTGTGTGTGTGTGTGTGTGTGTGTGTGTGTGTCACTTCAGTGTTCATGCCAGTGGTTGAGACATTTCAGAAAGACTCTACCTCTATCTCTTGCCACAGTCGCCCCGTCCCGACATGTCTGAAGTCAGACATGAAGACATAACATTGTCCTTTTGGTCAAATCCATGGTAGAGCGCCGTATATTGAGAGTAATGAGCCTCTTTAGTGGGGCCGTAAACAAGGAAGTGAAGGCCCCAAAATAATAATAATAAAAAAGTGATAAAATGGTTTGATATGAATTAAAAAAAAAACTGTCTGTACACGTCCAAGGGACCCCGTGGTTTTGATTCTAAAGACGTGTATACACGTGTGACAATGGATCGTTAACTTAAATGCGTTGCAGCCCTAAGAATGACAACACACTGTGTACTCTACTGTATAGATGGATTGCAAAAGGAGGAGGATCTGACTGATAATAGATTAGTACCAGATTAGCTAGATTTGTCACAATCTGTCTACAATAAAAGTCAAAGGGCCATCACAACCTATCCTATAGGGATGCGCATCACTTATGCAAAGAGATAGAGTCTCTCTCTCTCTCTCTCTCTCTCTCTCTCTCTCTCTATTCGATATCCTTTTCCAGAGCAATGTACAAAGACTAGAGTGCAACTGAATGAACTTAAATTTGATTAGCAAGACAAAGATCAAACAATGGTAAAGATTTTCCAACTCTATTCCCAGACAAACATTCTTCTTGAACTGAGTTTTTGTCATGTTAATAAAACAAGTTCATGAACAAGTGTTATTTTGATAAACCCCTTGATTCACACAGAGTGAGTGAAGTGTCATGTGATGTATATGTGTGTCAGTGTGTGTGTGTGTGTGTGTGTGTGTAGGGAGGCTCACTGTACCTGGGCAGAAGATCATGGCTGGAACCTCCTTCACCACAGAGTCAAAGCTGATGTTGTTGGTGTTCCACCTGAAAAGCACCTCCTGCGTCAGGGGCAGGCACGCGTTGAGCGCCTGCAGCTGCCCTTTCTCCAGGGAGATATTCCAAATGTTCAGGTCCGTCACATTTCCAACAAAGGGTTCCGTGAAATTCCCGCCGAACGAGTCCTGGTCCTGCCCCAGGATGAGTATCCCGTGCGCGTGGATGTCCCGGGGCGTGTCGGCGCCGGAGCCCGTGTCCCTCCTCTGGCCGTCCACGTAGATGGCCCAGTAGCCGTCGCTCCTGCGCCAGGTGACGCACAGGTGGTGCCACGCCCCGTCGTTGGGCAGGAACGACTTGTACGGGCGGTGCTGGCCCTGGATGATGAGCGCCAGCAGGATGCGCTGGCGCTTCTTGTCCACCTGGCCGCGCAGCTGGAACTCGTTGGTGAAGACTGGCGCGGCGTAGGAGAAGATGGTGGACACCTGGTCCCACTCGGGGTCCCACTGGACGCGCATGCACACGCTCACGGCCGGCAGCGCCGGGAAGGACATGTTGACGCGGGCGAAGCCCTTCGGGGATTCATTGGGGAAGCTCAGAGCTGGAAACTGCGAATCTACAAGCAAGGGCATGAAGGAGAATCATTGACTCATCTCTATAAAGTGTACATACAGTAAAGTAAGTAAGTAAACCTTGCAGAGCCATGAGGCCCATAGGGCAGGAGCCCATCTCCTGTTTATGTAGCTTGAGGCAGCTTGATGTACACCCCTTGACACTAGTATGTCGTAGGGACTTACACCTAATCCAACCATTGATGCTGAGTGCCAAGCATTGGGTCCCATTTTTCATAGTATTTGGTATGATCCGGCCAGGGATCGAACCCCGACCTCCCAGTCAAAGGGCAAACACTCTAACCACAAGGCCACTGAGCTGGTACAAAGTGTACAAGGTTCTGCCTCACAGTCACGTCACCACATTCAGCTACGTCATCGGGGAGCTGCCAAGCACAACCACGGTCTCCAGCCACACTACTAGCATATACTGAGCAGTCCATCTACTGCATTTGGAGGCTACATGATTTGTTCAACCACTTACACCCTATGAATATACACTTGACACTATGACACTTGCCACACTTTGGTAATGTAAAACGTATGTTTTCTTATGCCAATAGAGCAAATTGAAAATTGAATTGTGATGCACTGTGACTCTGTAGATCTGCTATTTATGCTATATTAGAAATATCTGAAGTCCATAATGAACCCCATGCCCAAATATACTTCAATGTTAAAGTGGTTAAAGGGCACATTGGTGGGAAAGAGTGCTATCAGAGAGTCTAACTACAACAGTGGTTCTCAAAGTGGTGTCCGGGGACCCCCAGGGGTCCTTGAGGGAGTTCCAGGGGGTCCCCAGCTAAATGATAGTTAGGAACCAAATGGACCATTATGGAACTGTAACTCTGAGAGTGTCCTAACGGGTCCATTTGGTTCCATTTGTACACTCTCAGAGTTAAATTAACATAGGTTTTTACAATATAAATCGGTGTGCCAGAGATTAGAAATGCCATTAAACGGGTGCCCATAGCCTAATGCATGTCAAACTGGGGGTCCATGAAATTAATATGCTTCGGAATCACTGCTAGAGCCGTAAAAACCTTCTCGTATGGGGGTCCCTGGCATGTCTCTTCAAATAGGGGTCTGCGGTCTAATAAGTGTCAATGTGGGGGTCCTTGACCTGAAAAGGTCTGAGAACCACTGAACCATACAGCATATATAAGCACTGCACAGAGGGGCTCCACTCACATTGGCGCGCGAGGGCGACGGGCTTGGAGAGCTGCGCTCTGCTGGGGTCCCTGACCCAGACCGGGGAGTGCAGGCCAGCCTGCTTGTGCAGCTCCCAGACCCCCTGTTGCTCCTCCAGCTGACCGGGGGTGGCCAGGGAGCTGAAATGTACCGCGCAGAACGCGTCCGCCCGGGACAGGGGCAAGGAGTCGTTGATGAGCTGGTAGGCCCATTCCGATGTGAGGTGGACCAGCCGCTTGTCTTTTGCATGGGAAAGGAAACGTGCACGCACACGCACACGCACACGCACACACACACACACACACACACACACACACACACACACACACACACACACACACACACACACACACACACACAGTGTGGGCTAAAGTGTCATTGCAGCAGCAAAGTATAATGATATTTTAGATTATATTGCAGATTATGTTCAGTATTCCAATACAGTTTTACCACACTGGATAAAAAAGGTCTGCGAAAACAGTAAGTATGAGTAAAATGTCAGTCAAAATGTTATGGGTGGACAGCTTGGATGTAAAATGTAAAAAATGAATTATTAAAGAGTGTTTTGCATGGGAAGTCCAAACAGTTGAATAAGCAGCATTTAGTAATGTGTAATGCATCACTCACCATGTGGGCCCGTCCCTCTGTCTGCTACAGCATGTGTTGGTTCCCCAGTGCACAGCACCTGCACTTACAGTACGCTTTACATTAGTACAGTAAATGTCGCCGTGCAACAGATACATACAGTTGGGTGCCACCGATATTGTCCCTTATCATTTGACCCATTTAGGCCTGACCTCAAAATGTAAAAAAAATCCTTCTAAATCCTCCAGTTTTCTGAAATAAATATTTTCACGATTTTTCAAAAATAGCAGACCTACAAGCTCATAGCGCGCCACTCGGTGGCGCGCTATGAGCTTGTAGATCTGCTATTTTTCAATAGCTAAATTATAACATAATGTTTAAAACACCAAAAGGGGTTCCCGCCCAAAATGGGTTAACTGTCCTTTTGCGCAGATCACGCAAACCTCAGCAAAAAGAAAAGGACAATATCGATGGCCTCCAACTGTACATTCAGACTTGATATGTGAACAGATTCATCATCATTATGTATGTGAGATACTAAGGAAAAAAAGAATACCATGCCAACACATTTTCTCTTATATGCAATCCATTATGGCAGGGGTTCTCAACAATGGGGGTTTTCAAAAACACAAATTAATAATAATTCTTATTTTTTTTTGCAACTGAACTTTCTTAATGATTATATCTGGTTTCAGTATTAATTCATGATATATTTTCTCTATTATCTCTATTATTAAGGTTATTTTTGCAGTCAGTTTGTATTGGGGGAGTGGGGGGGGGGGGGGGGGGGGTCTCGAGACATGGCCAAAGCATTTCCGGGGGTCCCGACCCCAGCCAAAAATGTTGAGAACCCCTGCATTATGGGTTAATGTTGCCAATCATGTTTGACACTTAATAAATAGTTCTGTATGAAAAAGTTACCATTATTGATTAGGAATTCGGACCTACATTTACAATTATCCTCATAGCAAATAATGAAGCATTCATACTGCAACTGTATATATATATTGTAGTATGTGGAAAGGAGTTACCAGAATTGAAAAGAGCAGTAGCCCAATCAGCATAGCAGCAGTCATCTCTGAGCTGGTGTGATCCCAGACTGAAACAAAACAACACAACACAAGAGTTTATTTCAGAAAGAATATTTAAATATAATTTCAAACCAGACATCTGTGAACTGTATTTCACAGTCAAATCCACAATAGTACCAAATCAAACGTTTTCTAGCCGTATACCGCATTTGGTCCCTCAAATTCAATAGCACTCTTTAAATTAAACTGACAAGACAGAATACACTACAGCCTATTAGAATACATTAGACTACAGGACAGGACAAGATATTCCATAACCCATTTAGGCCTGACGTCAAAATAAAAAAAAAAGTCTTCTAAATCATGACAGTTTTCTGAAATACCTAATGTTTCTGTATCAGAGGTACTCAATATTTCATGTCAAGGACCCCACAAATTATATGTAATTGGCCTCCGACCCCCATCTGAAAATATGTTGTTCCAGAGACCTCCCAGAAGCAAAGATTTCGCTCTGAAAGAATATATATTCCAACTTTTCAAAAATAGCAGATGTACAAGCTATGAGCTTGTAGATCTGCTATTTTTCAATAGCTAAAGTATAACATAACAATGCTTAAAACACCAAAAGGGGTTCCCCGCCCAGAATGGGATAATAATAACAGCGAGAGTCCAGGCTTACTGTAGATCTGAAGTAACCAGTTCCCTCGGTTGAAGAATTTCAATGTTACTTCAAGATGGCAAAGACTCTGGTGGTTTGTAATCTGGCCACAATAATAATTCCACATGCACGGGACGAGCAGACCTCCCCAATCCAGTCCAGTCGCCTCGTCAAATGTCTGCCCGGCCTGACGTACAGCATGTCCAGAGTGCCTGTTCTGTTCTCCCAAACTCGAGGAGGGGTTCCGTCCGTGGAAGCAGCAGACCGCTATACGAGAGAACAGAGCAGAGATCACAGTGGTGTGTGTGTGTGTGTGTGTGTGTGTCTATCCAGCGGCCCCTGTGTACCTCCTGGCTCTCCCCCAATAACCACCACCCCTCACACCACCGTCCCACCCCACCCCACCCCACCCCACCCCAGCACACACACACACACCACACCACCTCCCAGCACCCTGAATCCAGCCAGGGCTTTGTCGTGCAAATAGGGTCATTTTTTAAAAGAACCTTACTTACGCAAGCAGTGTCAAGTATTCAGGCTCAGAGAGAGTTCATCAAGCACGGCGGGGAGGCAGGCATTTTTACCACATTGTGCCTTATTTATGCCGTACTATAAGGACACTCTAAAGTTAATTTAAAGATGTCTTTATTGGTGTACTTCACGGTCAATAAAAGTGTGTTACTACTCGTGTAATCAGTGTACAGTACGCCAGTAAAGTTGGGACCGCTTTTGTCCGACACTTGTGTGACCTGCACCTCTTGAGGAATCTGTTCACAGAACAATAGTGTCTTATTAGACCATACACTGGTGTGTATATACAGACATTCACAGATTATGCTGTATGGATACTGTCTGTATACACGAATCTGAAGACGTCTAAAGTTGGAAAATGTTCTATTTCTAACACTTCTCCATACCTTTGACCACTTCCTATGTCTCGTGCGCTCTCTCTCTCTCTCTCTCTCTCTCTCTCTCTCTCTCTCTCTCTCTCTCCCCCCCCCCCCCCCATCTCCAGGGGGACAAAAGCCATGACATCACTAATTCCCAGAGTAAACTGATCAAACTGGAAAAAAAAAATGAAAAAAACCCCTGATTAAGACAAAGGAAGCTATTAGTATTCTCTGTGGGTCTGAACTTGCGTGAAAGACACTCCACAGGCGCACATCAACAAATGTGGGATCTAAGCTGAGAGGAGCTGCCTGGGGAGCCCCTCGCTCACTCGCGCCATAGTCCTCGATCCGCTCCTATGGGACGTCAGCTTTTTGAAACGACAAGCAGCTCATCCATGCTTAAACATTGCTGTGACAACGTCAGCATTTTACTTGCCAATTTCTTCTTGTATTTATTTTGGAAACAAATACTTTCTTAAATGCTTCTTCAGTGTAAGATCCAAATGGACAAATGCCAGATGCCTTGTCATGCATTGATGTGACACACTCAACAAAACTTGATAAAAAAAACAGACCTTGATAAAACTCTATATTATAGGCCTACAGACAGAATAAAGCACATACAAAATAAAGGAGTTTAATTCAGCCAACGCAGTGACTGCTAAACTGCAAGTGTTGGAAGTTTAAATGAAATTACAGAGGACTAAATGTCACCGTATGTTAAGTTAAGCTGTTTTTTAGTGCTGCATGTAAACACAGTAATGGTCTCACTGAGCAGTGGAATTAGGCAGCCAGCGTCCAGCTCTGCTTTGCTTCGACTGCAGACAATAGATAGCACAGTTCCACATACCTTCCCCAGTGTCTGCACTGCAGTAAAAGCCATTAGAGGTTTAGATATAAAACTTAACCACCACATTAAAAGCCACCACCTGGTCTTTACACTCTGATTAGACAAAAAGGATCCTAGCAGCTAGGTCTCTGAGTAGGATGCCAACGCCGCAATACCGAGGGTGACCGACTGTTCCAATTGCCTGCACCCCTCCCCCCCTCTCTGTTGCTGAGGTATTTGTACTTTACTTGAGTATTTCCGATGTCCAATACTTGTACTTTTACTCCACTACATATAGCAGCTTGATTATTATTACAAAACATACATCAAACACTATATACATTTTGGCCATTTGAAAATAGCCGATCTGCTATTTTCAAAATATTTGAATACATTTGAAAACTTTAAATGGGACATTCTGCATAGTGAGTACTTTCTACTTTTTTATGCCAAGGCTTTTGTACTTTTACTCAAGTACACCTTGAATTCATCCGGCTGAGCCGACTATACCCGGTTATTAAGTTAGGAAGGGATCTGCTCTACCACAAGCATGCACACACACCACCACACTTAATTAATGTTCTAGTTGCCAACTTTTAGTTTACATCATATAGCTGAAGGTCTGATTGGAGAATTTGAATAGATGGAAGAGGAAGAGAAAGAGTTGGTTTCTAATAGCCTGGGCATATTTTCCTCATAACATTTTGAACTAAATTGACTGGCCAGGGTTGGGACAAGATGGCTTGAATCTTATTGTGAAGATCATGTGAGGCCTTTCTATTTGAGAACAGTGCTTAAACTGTTAATTAACTAGAAGCCTGTACGCCTGCGTATCATAACATTTGGAGACGTACAAATATACACTTCCATATAGCTAAAAACAGGAAATCATCATAGAGGAGGTAAAAAGAAGGAAAAAAAACATATACAGTGAGGAGAAAAAGGGGGTGGGTGGGGGAATTCAGATTTTACGGGGGCCAGTTTCGAATTGCAGCCGTCCGTAGGTGCCCTTTGAGAGCAGTTTTGAAGGAGTCAAGGGATTCACATGTCTTAATGACTGTTGGTAGAGCGTTCCACATTTTGGTGGCATAGGAGCGAAATTAATTTAGTCGCTTGTTTGTGCCGAATCTGGGTTGCACATGGTTTGTTGAGCTCTATTTGGTGTACTATACAGTATGTAAATTCACGTTTACATCTTTATGTACAGTATATTGCATGTAGAGGGATACAGTACATAGTAAAAATGTATTCATCTATTGAACATTTATTAATCTATGTATTGTACATTCCAATAAGGTCTGTTGACTCATCTATCTCCCACATGTTGGAGCAGCCGGATATTCGATCCCGGGCTCCCCCAGAGTAGGTGTCGAAGTGTCCTTGAGCAAGACTCTGAACCCTTAACCTAATTGCTATCCTGATTGATTGCTAATTGCAACCAGGTTGGTTCCTTGCATGGTTTCCTCCGACCATCGGTTTATGAATGTGTGTGTGTGAATGGGTGAATGAATGTATTGCACAATAAAGCGCTTTGGATAAAAGCACTATATAAATGCACCATTTACAGTTGAGAACTTGCAACCTTCAGCTGCTACGTTTGCTAAAGAAAAGGCACTCAAAAAAGTATAAATAAGCTTGATGCCACAACCGGAATTTGAGTTGGAGGTCAGGCACCTTCCAACCAGGGAGAGGTACATGTATTTTCTGAATGAAGTCCCTACAAAGTTAAGAACACAAGCTATCTATTTTTACAATTGAGAAGAGTGCACTTTGTGCACGCACAACTTTGTGCGCGCACAACTTTGTGCATGGTTCGGTTGGCCAAGTCATAGACCGTGACGTATGCGGACATTGAGGAGTATGAGGAAGTGCCATTTCTGCCCATGTGCTTTGTGGCCGTCATACGTCACTGACTTTACCTCTGCGTTTTCAACCCAGCTTTATGGGTGTTCGCAGTTTACCTTTTAGTGATGTGATGGACCGATTACACACACAACCTGCGCAGCATGGAAAAAACAGTCAGTGGCCAAAGATAAATCGATGTCTGCCTTCCTTCAAAATGTACAGTTTGAGTGTGTGTGTGTGTGTGTGTGTGTGTGTGTGTGTGTGTGTGTCTCTCACTCAGATTGCACTGCCACATGCGCAGCGTTAGACATGAGCGTGCCGCAGGCGTACAAGCTTCTAGTTAATTAACAGTTTAAGCACTGTTCTCAAATAGAAAGGCCTCACATGATCTTCACAATAAGATTCAAGCCATCTTGTCCCAACCCTGGCCAGTCAATTTAGTTCAAAATGTTATGAGGAAAATATGCCCAGGCTATTAGAAACCAACTCTTTCTCTTCCTCTTCCATCTATTCAAATTCTCCAATCAGACCTTCAGCTATATGATGTAAACTAAAAGTTGGCAACTAGAACATTAATTAAGTGTGGTGGTGTGTGTGCATGCTTGTGGTAGAGCAGATCCCTTCCTAACTTAATAACCGGGTATAGTCGGCTCAGCCGGCTGAAGAAATTCAGCCCGAGTCCCTCCCAGCATCCTAAGGACGTCCTAATATAGCGGCACCATTGCGAGCATTATCCGGCTGATCTGCATCACTGCCCTCCATCACATCTATAAACTGACAATGCATCATGTTGTGATGCTTGTAGATCAGCTATTTTCGGACACACTTGTGTGACACTGTTGTACAACGAAGTACAAAACAGGCCTTAAGTGGTTAATCAGACTAATCCTTTTAAATGATTATAAAACACAATATGACTTTCTTCACATTGATTCGTTGATATGTATAAAAAACAACGAATAAAAACACGTTTCTCTATCATTCAATTAATCAAGAACGTTATCAACAGAATAATCACTAAGAAAATGATCCATAGTTGCAGCCCTGAATATGCAAATATTGTATTCTAAATATTAAATCTGTGCACATCAGCTTTTCGTCACACATGCTCGTGTATGGCAAAAGGGAGCCTAAATATGTAAAAACGAAGACGTGTCGGGCATTTGAATCTAGCTGAAGCGGAAGCATCCTTTTCTTGAGTGGAGCTCCCTGCCAACGGACTGACGTCATGGCACCTGTTTCTAATGCAAATCAACCTTTTGAAAATAACTTTTGTTCATTCAAGTGACAGACACCATCAGAGGGACTAGACAGAAGAGTCAGCTGTAACATTTAAATGGGGTGGGGGGGGGGGGGGGATGTGCTAGTTTGGCTAGTTAATGTCTTACTTTATTGGCATTCATAATTCATATTACAACATTCGTAAGGGGAATCCTCCAGCTGGATTGCAAAAAAAACACATATTTTTTTAGAATCCATGGTGGAGGTTGGATTTATCAAGACTGTCAGAGTTGGAAATCAGCCCTAAGTCCTGCTGGCCCTGCTTTTAGGAGCTGCCATATGAGTACTTTCCAGCAGATGAGTCTGCACACGTTTATTAGAAGATAATATACTGTACATCTAGATAGGCATGTAAACACATTGCGACTGCAGGGCCGATATTTCAGCATAAGCAGTTATAAATTACAAATTGCATGCAATGATGTCAATCCATTTCAATTGGGGTATACGGCATACAGTAACTGGCATACATAGTATGATTTGTAATGCAACCATCAATAAAACAATGGGTCGACAAACACCGGCGCATGCAGATCTCCTAAATTATACTTCATCAACACGACTGCCAAACATGACCTATATGAATCGCGGCTACAAGCTTCACTCATAGCAAGGCTTCAAGAAAAAGAAAAGGGTTAGGTTTATTTGCATTCAAAATTATTTCGCTTAGATATTGATCCATGACACGTACAGTTGGAGGCCATCGATATTGTCCTTTTCTTTTTGCTGAGGTTTGCGTGATCTGCGCAAAAGGACAGTTAACCCATTTTGGGCGGGAACCCCTTTTGGTGTTTTAAACATTATGTTATAATTTAACTATTGAAAAATAGCAGATCTACAAGCTCATAGCGCGCCACCGAGTGGCGCGCTACGAGCTTGTAGGTCTGCTATTTTTTAAAAATCGTGAAAATATTTATTTCAGAAAACTGGAGGATTTAGAAGCATTTTTTTAAATTTTGAGGTCAGGCCTAAATGGGTCAAATGATAAGGGACAATATCGGTGGCACCCAACTGTAGGCTGGCCCGCTACCATTATAATCTGCACAGATACAACACCAACACTATTAGTAAATGATCGCGCCTTTGTGTGTTTGTGCTGGCACTGAATACACGAGTGTCTCTTTAGGTATATAAATTCTTGGCTCTGTGTTCCGTCTGCAAACAGCTGCGTATTCGGGACCCCTTTCAGAGGCGCCATGTGTAGGCCCTGTTCCCCTCTCGGTAAACACCACCAACTCTCTTCAGGGGACGATCGAGACAAGACTGAGCGCCGGGCGACGTTGGGGGAAAAAAAAGACTGGGAAGCCATTCAAGGGCTTTAAAACAAAGTAACAAACTCCACGACCACGCGTAAATCTAGCATCCCTTTATCCGCACGTTTGACCGAATTCAACAGATTGCGGTCATTTACGACACAGCAAGTGCAATAAATAACAACTTCTAAATTTGCACATCTATCTGATCTCTTTGCATTATATGACCTCTCCTGCTTTTTTTGCCCCCGAGTCAACACATACTGTTCCTGCGGGAAAAAAAACTATATGGTCAATAGCTTCCATTTAAACAACAGATTTTGGGGCACAGTGAGCGAGAGTGGACAAAGGGAACCCGGGGGAATCATTGAGCTGCCTCCTACTGCACTTTTTTCCTTCCCCTCTCTTTCCACTGTATCTCTGCTGCCATTGCCACCCATTGTATTTCCATGACAACCCAGGGACTCTATGAATGGTATGGAAACGCCAAACAACTTGGCTGGGGCTCTCAAACCGTCAGAGACAAAAGAGCTGGTGACCTACATGTGGAGAGAGAGGATGAACGCGTTTCCCAGAAGCGATCGGTCCATCACTGGTGCAGTCTTGGACCACCTCCACCCCCTACCCGCACCACACACACACACACGCACGCACGCACGCACGCACGCACGCACGCACGCACGCACGCACGCACACGCACACACACACACACACACACACACACACACACACACACACACACACAATTGGTTTCGTCTCACCCAACTGCTCATCTGGAAGGCAGCCATGAAATGAGACTGACTGGCATAGCATGTTAACATACTGAATAATTACATGGGAAATAGATCAAGGGGCCTATTTGCGTCAGTGCCTTACCCCTTATTCCTAAACTTATTTGCCTTTTTTTATGTTTTTTAAAAAAGATTTGAGGGGCGCTAACCCCTCCTATATTCAGCTATTGGTGTAGATTTTCGTCTTACACAAAGATTTGAATGGAGAATTTACGTCATATGTGGACGAGCAAATCGGCTATTTCTGTCCTACTCAAAGATTAAACTCCCATTGACAATGAATGGAGAATTTACGTCATATGTGGACGAGCAAATCGGTATTTTTGTTTTACACAAGCATTAAATTCCCATTGACAATGAAAGGAGAATGTACATCAAAATGTGGACGAGCAGATCGACATGTTACGTCATGATGATGTACGATGACAATGATCGATGATGATTTTTGTATATTTCAAATAGCTGATCTACGTACAAGCCGTCGATGTAGATCGGCTAGTTGAACAACAACAGTTAAAATGTTTTTCAAAATAGTAAATAAAGGCAAAGTAGTTTAGAGATAAGGTGTAAGGCACTGGCGAAAATAGGGATCCAAGTCTCGGAAAGACAGCACTCACATGACCGTGTAATATATGTGGAGAGGGAGGCTTTTCTTTTTATCCGTTGTGTGAGTACTTGGGAGAAGTGGGCTAAACCTGACCAATTTACACGACCACACTAATGTGTGCTACATCCACAGATCATTATTAAAGGGCCGGGGGGGGGTGGGGTACACTGCAGGGGTAAAACTGTGCAGCACAGAAAATGGCGGAATGTTCCCTCATAAACAAACATTCCTAGCTGCCCGCCTCTGCCATTGGAGGCCATGTTTGTCTGGCCTAATCTGGCCATTGCAGATAGTCTTTACGACGGCCCATTTTGGCCATCAATCAAGGGACCTGCTACTGGGGGACCTGGTCAGCCACAGCAGGGGTCACAGCGTCGCCCTGGAGACCGCCGTTAAAAGCAGCCACATAAACAGCACTGCGGAGGAGGCGTCGAGGTGAAAACAAAGGGAGGAGAGACAGAGGGAAGAGGCGTCCGGGCGCTTCGCACTAACTTTAGTTGCCTCTGTCGACCGTCGACGCGACTGTGCCCTAGCTTTGTCTGTCCTGAGTCAACCCCTGTGCCGCGCGGCACACAAACATAATATCCGCTGTAGGCTATGATATAATGTGTTGTTCACACACACAGGCCTTTTGTTTTGTATCTCCACACGACGACAGACACAAAACACACAAGATGCTCGCAAGCGAGACCCACGCAACATCTGCTGTGCATTTCTAGAACACGGACAACAAGATGAAATTATTCACGTCAAAGTGCACAACCAAAAAGTGAAATGTTAAGACATTTTGATTATAATTTATGCATGGTTGTCAAAAATCATCTTGATCAAAACTTAAAAGAAATGACTGTACACATTAGTACAGCTTATGGAAAGGCCTTTCTCTTTATAATAAGGATCAGTACCTGTACTCCAGACTTTTTTACTATTGAGACGAAGGGTCTGTCAGACTTAGACTTACAGGTTTTTGAGTGGCGCCCCTCCAGTACATGGCATTTGGACATTACGTCATATGGCAACCAAGTCTATGGGATTTTTCATGTCATGTGGCTGATATAAACACATCTTGTAACGTATTGTTATATACCTGGCCTAGGGGTGCCAGATACACAACAAAAATCACACCCGTGTGAACTGAGTGGTGTAAGGTCTTATATAGACTGATCAGCTGTGGTCTGACGTAATGTCTAACGTAATGAAATCACACCCGTGTGAACTGGGTGACCATAGCAACCATGCTCATTTTTTGGTACGAACAGACAGACAGACAAACAGACAGACACGTAAACTAACAAAGCCAGTTGTAGGAGTGGTTTACACCACTCAAAAATACAGGGGAGACACAGTACTCCCCTGTACAATATAAATGTATTAAGTCATCAAAATAAGGAATCAAACGGTCAAATCAGGAGCAAACAGATGAGGTGTGGAAATCAGTAGTCAGTAGTGTAGTGCGTGTATGCATGAGTGTAAATGTATGTGTGTGCATGTTGTATGTATTAACAGAAATGATGAAAAAGGTGCATGGTGGGAGAGGAGCAAAGGAGAACTGAAAACAACAGAACTGAGGAAAGGACTGGGCAGGCAGGCTTATATAAGCGTCGGCACCGGGCCCAGGTGCCGACACTTGGCTGATTGATCATCATTAGCTCTGCTCCCCAATCCTCTGAAAAGGAGAACAGAAATTAGAATAGGAAAGCAAATAAACCATAAACAACTAACCAAAGTGTATAATAAATATAAGATATACACCAGACCACATAATATAAGATACCATACTTCAATATAATACAATATCCTATAATACCATATACTATCCCATATTATATACAGGGAACCGTCCCCCCCCATAAAGACAGGGTCCCAAGGGGATCACCGGACCACTATTTACATAAACATCCTATCTACCATACTGAACCTCAACTCCAAAGGCCGCCACCACCCTGTCACAGGCTTCCACCACCCTGTCACAGGCTTCCACCACCCTGTCACAGGCTTCCACCCCAGCAACCGAATTCAATGAAGCATTTTAAGGGGTGAAAGACAGAGGCATGAGGAGGACCACTGGAGATGAGTAGGACTAGGACCTCAGTCATGAGGAGCCCGTGACAACGCATCGGCCACCACGTTCTCCGTCCCTTTAACATGACGAATGTCCAAGGCATAGGACTGCAGGAACAGTGACCATCGAATCAACCTCTGGTTTGGACACTGCAGAGAGTTTAGAAAAGTCAAAGGGTTATGGTCTGTATAGTACCACAGACGAACAACAGTCTAAGTCCAAATTTCATTCTGACCCCTCCACGAAAAGGCCTCGTTGTCCTGAACCCTTATCTATCATTTATACATTATGGATCAATAGTGTGGACTTAGACTGTTTTTCATCTGTGGCATTCAGGGGTACCTACATAAACGTCAAAGTGCTGCAAAGCTAAAATCAAAGCCAATCCCTCTTTTTCAATGACTGAGTAGTTTAGCTGGTAAGAGTTGAATTTCTTGGAATAAAAGCTAACAGGCTTATCTATTCCTAGATTGTCCTCCTGCATGAGTACGGCCCCCGCACCCACATGACTGGCATCAGTGTAGATCTTAAACGGTCTGTCAAAGCGTGGAGCCGACAGAACAGGAGCGTTACACAAGAGTGCTTTAGCTTGCCCAAATGCTTCCTGGCAAGTTGGAGACCAGTCAAACTGTATCTTAGACTTCAGTAGGTTAGTAAGAGGTGCCACACGGTTGCAAAGTTCCTACCTAAACTACGATAATAACCTATTAGACCCAGAAAGCGCATACGGTAAACTCTTTTTTCTTGGTTGGGTACACCGGATCCAGTGCAAAAATTCAGAAGCACTTGCCTGCCTCGATAAACTGGGAACCGTCACACTTATACAGACGAGAAACAAGCCAGGATGTGATAAAGGAAAGAAACATGACGCCCCGTGTGGGAATGCTTAATACAAACTCCATATTCTTGGCTGCCAGCCTGCCACCTCGTCATGTACAGTAGCAGGTGTCTATGGACAATCTTTGCTTCTGGGGGGGTCTCTGGAACAACATATTTTCAGATGGGGGACCGTGGCCAAATGCAGATAATTCTGGGGGTCCTCGACATGAAAAAGGTTGGGCACCACTGATATAGAAACGTAGGTTTTTCTTTCAGAAAACTGTCATGATTTGGAAGACATTTTTAGAATCTGATCTCAGGTCTAAATGGAGGTCTGAAAATAAATCATTAACATGGTGAAACACATCTTGATGATGTCATCAAGATGCGTTTCACCATGTTAATGATTTTTTTTCATACTTACAGTTCTAGGAAACACAGAATGGGGGGACCTTTTTATTATTTACAACAGCTCTAAGGTATATTAATGACATAGTAAAATGTTGAAAATGAGTGGAATGCCCCTTTAAGTAAATGTAGGCTATACTTTAATAGTTACTTTCCCCTACTGCCGACAGAGACGATATCCTACATTAAAACGGTGAGAGTTCTTCTTGTTATTTTCCGATTCTTGCATAGCACGGCATTGAGTGCAAGCTGTACATTTACAGTACTTCCCCAAGGTCACTGCATGCCACTCAAATTGAATGTACGGTTAGTTATAAAATGTATCCCGATTCCCGAGCATTTATGTAATGTTATAGGACGTGTGTGTAAAATGACAAACAAATACCCACACAATAGACACATGGGCTGAAAGGTTTGAAATTCTGACAGCCATCTGGTTGTTTTTTTATGACCTTCCCCTGCTGTGTGTCTGTCCTATTGTAACGCCTTGGCAAGAGTTTGTACTTCTACAGTCAACCTCAAAATGTCTCGCTCACTCCAAGATGACAAATCTGGCAATGGGAAAGTTATTGAAGAAAATAGCACAACTGTATCTTTACTTTGAGTGTGAGGCCTTTTGCATTGCGAGGCGTTGTAGATCTGCCTGGGGGGGGGGGGGGGGGGGGGGTCGCGGCCTGAAAAGGTTGAGAACCACTTCTTAAGCAGGTGTACAGTAAATGTTACTGTTGCTAATGGGACATACAGTACACTCTAACTAACACAGGGGTCTTCAACAGGGGGCCCGGGACCCCTAGGGGTCCTGTAGAGTTACTACATGGGGCTAGGGATGGCTTCCGCGACCAATTTCTCATTGGATGCTGTAGTCACGACCTGGCGTCCTGATTGGCTGCCTCGTCTCTAGGCATCCAGACACTTTTAATGCCAGCAACAACCCATCGTCTAAGCCAGGGGTTCTCAACCCGTGGGTCGCGACCCCTCGGGGGGTCGCCAAATTATTTTGGGGGGTCCCCAAATGATTAAAAAAGAAAAAAAAGAAAAGATTTTGTATTTATTTTTTTGCAACTGAATGGCTGGAAAGTGGAAATGAAGAGTTTACATATAGTACACAGTACATGCATACACAGGTTATTGTAGCAGTCAATTTATATTGGGGGTCGGGAGGGGGCGGGGCGGGGGTCCCGAGACATTGCCAAAGCATTTCTGGGGGTCCCCGGCCAAAAACGTTGAGAACCCCTGGTCTAAGCGGTCGCGCGCCGCCAGCAAGTTAGGCAAACAGACACTCCTCCAGCAATCAGCCAATGTGACTGGGATAGCATTGCAGCCAGCAAGTTGCAACAACCCGCAGACCCCCACGCAGACTACCACGTGCCTACCTGCCAAGCCTATATCAACACTACAACCGACAGCTGTCTTTGAGGTGCGCGACATATGATGGTTTGGAGAATGGGCTACCTGAGAGATACAACCAAATGGACACATAAGAGTCCATTTGTACAGTCTCAGAGTTTATTACAAACACAGTAAAGAACCTGGGGGTTCGACTCAAACATTGCACGAATCAGAGCCTACCTGTCATTAGATGATGCAAAAACATTAATCCACGCTTTTGTCTTTTCACGTTTGGATTAATGCAACGCACTTTTAACTGGCCTCCCAAAGAAATCAATTGACATGCTTCAACTTGTGCAAAATGCCGCAGCCAGAGTCCTAACAAAAACCAAGATGCGAGACCATATCACCCCAGTTTTAGCCTCCTTACACTGGCTCCCGGTTGTTTTTAGAATAGATTTTAAAGTTCTTTTACTTGTTTACAAAGCTTTAAATGGCCTCGCCCCCACCTATCTCCAGGACTGCTTGCCCAGGTATGTCCCAAACCGCCTCCTTAGGTCCGCCACTGCTGGCCTGCTTGAAAAGCCACAAAGAATGGCATTGAAGAAATATGGCGAAGCAGCGTTCTCCTTCCACGGGCCGACCGCCTGGAATAAACTTCCAATGCACCTTAGACTGGCACCCTCCCTAGATGTCTTTAAAAACTCAGATTAAGACCCATTTTTTTACTCTAGCATTTGGCTCAATCCTCTGATTTTAATTATTTGTCGACTCACTGTTTTACCTATTTCATTGTCTTTTTTTGCATTTTTGATGTTGTTTGGTGTTTTTGGCATTTTTTGTACTTTGATTGTGCCTTGATTGTTATGTTGTTTGATATCTTTATACTTTGTTTGTCTTGTAAAGCACTTTGCGCTGCACTTGTGTCATGAAAGGTGCTCTATAAATAAAGTTTATTATTATTATTATTATTATTATTGTTATAAAAGGGTCCTTTGGTTCTATTTGTAGTATAGGCTACACTCCCAGATTTACAGAGTCACCTGGACAGATCCTGTTATCAATTCTTGTTTTTAAATTATTCACTTCAACCCTAACGCCCCTCCTCGCCCCTCCCGTTTGTAATGTGGGAGCTAGCTGGCGAAAACTTGTGGGAACTCAGATTAACATAGAGCAGACCAAGTACATAGTATTGAGGGTGTATGTAAATGGTTAAATGTCTGAAAATACATGTTAACATGAATTCAACACATTCATTGAAAAGTCAAAAATAGCTGTGCGCATGCTTAAAGTGAATGGGAAATCGAGTGGCAAATCGAGTGGCAAAGTGAGTTTAACATTGTTTAACGTTGTTTAATACAATCAGATAGGGCTTTTCTGTTTGGATGTGTGGGCGGTCAAGGTCATAAAGTCGTTTTTTTGCCACTCAGTAGGTGTAACTTCTGGGTATGATGATGATGTCACGTGCATATCCTCTATATACACAAACCTGAAATTTCACAACGCTGCTGTCAAACAAGTCTATGAAGCCGTCTATGAAACAATACATACAACTGTAGTACTGTGGGGGTCTAAATTTCCACATTCACTCCAGGGGGCCACATTGCATAATAATACTGTTATTTACTGTTTCAATATATTTATATTATTGGGATTTTTGGAATCCTGAAAAGTACAATTTTTATTTAATTTCAAATGCATTTAACTTTATGAACTTAAATGCAAATACATTGGACATTAATACAATACATTTGAATACTTATAGTCATTAAGCTACACATTTTTAAAGCGGGTCATGTTTGGAATTGTAACAGCTGAAATAAATAATATATCGAGGGCCACATATAAGTGAAGTTGAGGGCCGCATACCAGGCACCCCCATAAAAGAAGATTTTTATGGCAGTGATTCTCCACCCATTATTAAATACAAGGACCCCCAGTTCTACGGACCCCCATTTAATAAGATTTCTATCTCTGGGACCCCCAATTTATATTATATTGTAAAATCAACGTTAATTTAACTCTGAGAGTGCCGGGTCCATTTGGTTCCATTTGTGCACTCTCAGAGTTACAGACCCATAAGGGTCCATTTGGTTCCAAACTATCATTTAGCTGGGGACCCCCTGGAACTCCCTCAAGGACCCCTGGGGGTCCCCGGACCCCACTTTGGGAACTAATGGGCTAAGGGGTCCTTGGCCTGAAAAATGGACTTCGGACTAGATTCATCTGCAGAGAGTGGAGCACTGTAGGGATCTAGTAATAGAGGGATCTTCATTGTGTGGCAGGCAGGCAGCCATTGATACATACTGACACACCGCCACCATGTGGCAGCATGAGGCACAACTCTGCTGCAACATATACTGCATATCTCTTCTCTGTCTGCATGGAAGAAAGCACCTATTGTTCATTTGCCAGGAAATTAACAGAAAAACAAACAAAAAAACGACCAACTCAATTGGAGTTTTTGTTCAAGCGCTTTTTAACACTTTAATACTTTTCATTGGTTAAATTATTTTTGAGTGGTGTAAACCACTCCTACAACTGGCTTTGTTTGTGCAGAAAAAATGAGCATGGCTGCTATGTTCACCCTGTTCATCTGGGTGTGATTTTTGAGTGGTGTAAACCACTCCTACAACTGGCTTTGTTTGTGCAGAAAAAATGAGCATGGTTGCTATGTTCACCCTGTTCATCCGGGTGTGATTTTTTAACCAACACACAGATGTAAAGGGTGTTTATGTTGATATATGAGGGTGATACACTATTACAGTATAGCACCGCAGTGTTGATTTCGTCGAATAATACTATGGCGAAAAATGTTCACTGAAACTAGGCTACATGAAAACTAAGCTATGATGACAAAAAGTAAGACTTTAATATATTCACAATTTCATCAACAAATAAAAACTATAGACTAATATGTTTGCAATGGACTAGTGGACAAGAGATCCAGTATAAGTAAGACACAAGTCATTTTACACTTGGTTGCATGCTGAAAATAGCAGATCTACAAGCCCATGCACAACGTGTCGCAGCACGACGCGTTGTGAGCTTGTAGAGCTGCTATTTTCAGCAAGTGTATAGCCATTACGACGACATTAAGGCCCGCCAAAATACATTTTAGTCGACTAAATGTAATGTAGATTTAGTGGAATAAAATCTTATGATATTTAGTAAACTAAAAACTAGACTAACAGTAAAACATTCCAGGTGACTAGAAAACTAGAAATGTGCTGCCAAAAACAACACTGTAGCACTGATTTTTATATAAATGTGGCGTTAGCTGGTTTGGCAGATAGTTTGAGGATCCAATGGAGTTAGGAGGTTTTCGTCAAAACACTTTTTAATACTTTCCATTGGTTCAACCTTTAACCAACACACAGATGTAAAGCACTGGTTTATATAAATAATAATGTCCTCCAGACAGCAACGATATCCTACTTATCGCTTTAATATAGGTGTGGTGGAAAGTAACCAAGTACATTTACTCAAGTATTGTACAATTTTGAGGAATCTTCACTTGAGTATTTCCAATTTTCAATATACTTCTATACTCCACTACATCTCACAGAGGCAATATTCTACTTTTACTCCACTAAAATGATATGAAAACTGTATTTACTTATGATAATCAATTACAATGACTAACTTGTATGTATGTATAAAAATCACACCCGTGTGAACTGAGTGGTGTAAGGTCTTATATAGCCTCTCTGACGTAATGAAATCATGTCTGACGTAATGAAATCACACCCGGGTGAACAGGGTGAACATAGCAACCATGCTCATTTTTTTCTGCACAGACTAACAAAGCCAGTTGTAGGAGTGGTTTACACCACTCAAAAATACACGTGTAAGTTCAAAGATATACTGTAGTATATACGCGCACACACACACGCACACGCGCACGCACACGCGCACGCACGTTACTATTTTCACAATATGGTACTGAGTGTTTATTTATAATGGTAGACTGGGTTGGGTGGAGTAGCATTGCAGGCTGCTGATCCGGTCTAGATCTAGACTCTAGAGTGGATACGGATACGATGTGCATACAGTCATACATACAGTCATACATACAGTCATACATAGTCTTACAGTCATACATGCATACATACAGTATACATACATACAGTATGCATACATACATACAGTATGCATACATACAGCATGCATACATACATACATACAGTATGCATACATACATACAGTATGCATACATACATACAGTATGCATACATACAGTATGCATACATACATACAGTATGCATACATACATACAGTATGCATACATACATACAGTATGCATACATACAGTATGCATACATACATACAGTATGCATACATACATACAGTATGCATACATACAGTATGCATACATACATACAGTATGCATACATACAGTATGCATACATACATACAGTATGCATACATACATACAGTATGCATACATACAGTATGCATACATACATACAGTATGCATACATACAGTATGCATACATACAGTATACATACATACAGTATGCATACATACAGTATGCATACATACAGTATGCATACATACAGTATGCATACTGTATGTATGCATACAGTATGCATACATACAGTATGCATACATACAGTATGCATACATACAGTATGCATACTGTATGTATGCATACAGTATGCATACATACAGTATGCATACATACAGTATGCATACATACAGTATACATACATACAGTATGCATACATACAGTATGCATACATACAGTATGCATACTGTATGTATGCATACAGTATGCATACATACAGTATGCATACATACAGTATACATACATACAGTATGCATACATACAGTATGCATACATACAGTATGCATACATACAGTATGCATACATACAGTATGCATACATACATACAGTATGCATACATACAGTATGCATACATACATACAGTATGCATACATACAGTATGCATACATACAGTATGCATACATACAGTATACATACATACAGTATGCATACATACATACAGTATGCATACATACAGTATGCATACATACAGTATGCATACATACAGTATGCATACATACAGTATACATACATACAGTATGCATACATACAGTATGCATACATACAGTATGCATACATACATACAGTATGCATACATACATACAGTATGCATACATACAGTATGCATACATACAGTATACATACATACAGTATGCATACATACAGTATGCATACATACAGTATGCATACATACAGTATACATACATACAGTATACATACATACAGTATACATACATACAGTATGCATACATACAGTATGCATACATACAGTATGCATACATACAGTATGCATACATACAGTATACATACATACAGTATACATACATACAGTATACATACATACAGTATGCATACATACAGTATACATACATACAGTATACATACATACAGTATGCATACATACAGTATACATACATACAGTATACATACATACAGTATGCATACATACATACAGTATGCATACATACAGTATGCATACATACAGTATACATACATACAGTATGCATACATACAGTATGCATACATACATACAGTATGCATACATACATACAGTATGCATACATACAGTATGCATACATACAGTATACATACATACAGTATGCATACATACAGTATGCATACATACAGTATGCATACATACAGTATGCATACATACATACAGTATGCATACATACAGTATGCATACATACAGTATGCATACATACATACAGTATACATACATACAGTATGCATACATACAGTATGCATACATACAGTATGCATACATACAGTATGCATACATACATACAGTATGCATACATACAGTATGCATACATACAGTATGCATACATACATACAGTATGCATACATACAGTATGCATACATACAGTATGCATACATACATACAGTATGCATACATACATACAGTATGCATACATACAGTATGCATACATACAGTATGCATACATACATACAGTATGCATACATACATACAGTATGCATACATACATACAGTATGCATACATACAGTATGCATACATACAGTATGCATACATACATACAGTATGCATACATACATACAGTATGCATACATACAGTATGCATACATACAGTATGCATACATACAGTATGCATACATACATACAGTATGCATACATACATACAGTATGCATACATACAGTATGCATACATACAGTATGCATACATACATACAGTATGCATACATACAGTATGCATACATACAGTATGCATACATACATACAGTATGCATACATACAGTATGCATACATACAGTATGCATACATACATACAGTATACATACATACAGTATGCATACATACATACAGTATGCATACATACAGTATGCATACATACATACAGTATGCATACATACAGTATGCATACATACATACAGTATGCATACATACATACAGTATGCATACATACATACAGTATGCATACATACAGTATGCAAACATACATACAGTATGCATACATACATACAGTATGCATACATACATACAGTATGCATACATACAGTATGCATACATACAGTATGCATACATACAGTATGCATACATACAGTATGCATACATACAGTATGCATACATACATACAGTATGCATACATACAGTATGCATACATACAGTATACATACATACAGTATGCATACATACAGTATGCATACATACAGTATGCATACATACAGTATGCATACATACATACAGTATGCATACATACATACATACATACAGTATGCATACATACAGTATGCATACATACAGTATACATACATACAGTATGCATACATACAGTATGCATACATACAGTATGCATACATACAGTATACATACATACAGTATACATACATACAGTATGCATACATACAGTATGCATACATACAGTATGCATACATACAGTATGCATACATACAGTATGCATACATACATACAGTATGCATACATACAGTATGCATACATACAGTATACATACATACAGTATGCATACATACAGTATGCATACATACATACAGTATGCATACATACAGTATACATACATACAGTATACATACATACAGTATGCATACATACATACAGTATGCATACATACAGTATGCATACATACAGCATGCATACATACAGTATGCATACATACATACAGTATACATACATACAGTATGCATACATACATACAGTATGCATACATACAGTATGCATACATACATACAGTATGCATACATACAGTATGCATACATACAGTATGCATACATACATACAGTATGCATACATACAGTATGCATACATACAGTATGCATACATACATACAGTATGCATACATACATACAGTATGCATACATACAGTATGCATACATACAGTATGCATACATACATACAGTATGCATACATACATACAGTATGCATACATACATACAGTATGCATACATACAGTATGCATACATACAGTATGCATACATACATACAGTATGCATACATACATACAGTATGCATACATACAGTATACATACATACAGTATGCATACATACATACAGTATGCATACATACAGTATGCATACATACAGTATGCATACATACATACAGTATGCATACATACATACAGTATGCATACATACATACAGTATGCATACATACAGTATGCATACATACATACAGTATGCATACATACATACAGTATGCATACATACATACAGTATGCATACATACAGTATGCATACATACAGTATGCATACATACAGTATGCATACATACATACAGTATACATACATACAGTATGCATACATACATACAGTATGCATACATACAGTATGCATACATACAGTATGCATACATACAGTATGCATACATACATACAGTATACATACATACAGTATGCATACATACAGTATGCATACATACAGTATGCATACATACATACAGTATGCATACATACAGTATGCATACATACAGTATGCATACATACATACAGTATGCATACATACAGTATGCATACATACATACAGTATGCATACATACATACAGTATGCATACATACATACAGTATGCATACATACAGTATGCATACATACAGTATGCATACATACATACAGTATGCATACATACATACAGTATGCATACATACATACAGTATGCATACATACATACAGTATGCATACATACAGTATGCATACATACATACAGTATGCATACATACATACAGTATGCATACATACATACAGTATGCATACATACAGTATGCATACATACATACAGTATGCATACATACATACAGTATGCATACATACATACAGTATGCATACATACAGTATGCATACATACAGTATGCATACATACATACAGTATGCATACATACATACAGTATGCATACATACATACAGTATGCATACATACAGTATGCATACATACATACAGTATGCATACATACATACAGTATGCATACATACAGTATGCATACATACATACAGTATGCATACATACATACAGTATGCATACATACAGTATGCATACATACATACATACAGTATGCATACATACATACAGTATGCATACATACATACAGTATGCATACATACATACAGTATGCATACATACATACAGTATGCATACATACATACAGTATGCATACATACAGTATGCATACATACATACAGTATGCATACATACAGTATGCATACATACAGTATGCATACATACATACAGTATGCATACATACAGTATGCATACATACATACAGTATGCATACATACATACAGTATGCATACATACATACAGTATGCATACATACAGTATGCATACATACAGTATGCATACATACATACAGTATGCATACATACAGTATGCATACATACAGTATGCATACATACAGTATGCATACATACATACAGTATGCATACATACAGTATGCATACATACATACAGTATGCATACATACAGTATGCATACATACAGTATGCATACATACATACAGTATGCATACATACAGTATGCATACATACATACAGTATGCATACATACAGTATGCATACATACAGTATGCATACATACAGTATGCATACATACAGTATGCATACATACATACAGTATGCATACATACAGTATGCATACATACAGTATGCATACATACATACATACAGTATGCATACATACAGTATGCATACATACAGTATGCATACATACAGTATGCATACATACATACATACAGTATGCATACATACAGTATGCATACATACATACAGTATGCATACATACAGTATGCATACATACAGTATGCATACATACATACAGTATGCATACATACATACAGTATGCATACATACAGTATGCATACATACATACAGTATGCATACATACAGTATGCATACATACAGTATGCATACATACATACAGTATGCATACATACATACAGTATGCATACATACATACAGTATGCATACATACAGTATGCATACATACAGTATGCATACATACATACAGTATGCATACATACAGTATGCATACATACATACAGTATGCATACATACAGTATGCATACATACATACATACAGTATGCATACATACATACAGTATGCATACATACATACAGTATGCATACATACATACAGTATGCATACATACAGTATGCATACATACAGTATGCATACATACATACAGTATGCATACATACATACAGTATGCATACATACATACAGTATGCATACATACAGTATGCATACATACAGTATGCATACATACATACAGTATGCATACATACAGTATGCATACATACATACAGTATGCATACATACAGTATGCATACATACATACAGTATGCATACATACAGTATGCATACATACATACAGTATGCATACATACAGTATACATACATACAGTATGCATACATACAGTATGCATACATACATACAGTATGCATACATACATACAGTATGCATACATACATACAGTATGCATACATACATACAGTATGCATACATACATACAGTATGCATACATACATACAGTATGCATACATACAGTATGCATACATACATACAGTATGCATACATACAGTATGCATACATACAGTATGCATACATACATACAGTATGCATACATACAGTATGCATACATACATACAGTATGCATACATACATACAGTATGCATACATACAGTATGCATACATACATACAGTATGCATACATACATACAGTATGCATACATACAGTATGCATACATACAGTATGCATACATACATACAGTATGCATACATACAGTATGCATACATACAGTATGCATACATACAGTATACATACATACAGTATACATACATACAGTATGCATACATACAGTATGCATACATACAGTATACATACATACATACAGTATACATACATACATACAGTATACATACATACATACAGTATACATACATACAGTATGCATACATACAGTATGCATACATACATACAGTATACATACATACATACAGTATACATACATACATACAGTATACATACATACAGTATACATACATACATACAGTATACATACATACAGTATGCATACATACAGTATGCATACATACATACAGTATGCATACATACATACAGTATGCATACATACAGTATGCATACATACAGTATGCATACATACATACAGTATGCATACATACATACAGTATGCATACATACATACAGTATGCATACATACATACAGTATGCATACATACATACAGTATGCATACATACAGTATGCATACATACAGTATGCATACATACAGTATGCATACATACATACAGTATGCATACATACATACAGTATGCATACATACAGTATGCATACATACATACAGTATGCATACATACAGTATGCATACATACATACAGTATGCATACATACAGTATGCATACATACAGTATGCATACATACATACATACAGTATGCATACATACAGTATGCATACATACATACAGTATGCATACATACATACAGTATGCATACATACAGTATGCATACATACATACAGTATGCATACATACATACAGTATGCATACATACAGTATGCATACATACAGTATGCATACATACATACAGTATGCATACATACATACAGTATGCATACATACATACAGTATGCATACATACATACAGTATGCATACATACAGTATGCATACATACAGTATGCATACATACAGTATGCATACATACATACAGTATGCATACATACATACAGTATGCATACATACATACAGTATGCATACATACAGTATGCATACATACATACAGTATGCATACATACATACAGTATGCATACATACAGTATGCATACATACATACAGTATGCATACATACAGTATGCATACATACATACAGTATGTATGCATACATACAGTATGCATACATACATACAGTATGCATACATACATACAGTATGCATACATACATACAGTATGCATACATACATACAGTATGCATACATACATACAGTATGCATACATACAGTATGCATACATACATACAGTATGCATACATACAGTATGCATACATACATACAGTATGCATACATACATACATACAGTATGCATACATACAGTATGCATACATACAGTATGCATACATACAGTATGCATACATACAGTATGCATACATACATACAGTATGCATACATACAGTATGCATACATACATACAGTATGCATACATACAGTATGCATACATACAGTATGCATACATACAGTATGCATACATACATACAGTATGCATACATACAGTATGCATACATACATACAGTATGCATACATACATACAGTATGCATACATACAGTATGCATACATACATACAGTATGCATACATACATACAGTATGCATACATACAGTATGCATACATACAGTATGCATACATACATACAGTATGCATACATACAGTATGCATACATACAGTATGCATACATACATACAGTATGCATACATACAGTATGCATACATACATACAGTATGCATACATACATACAGTATGCATACATACATACAGTATGCATACATACAGTATGCATACATACAGTATGCATACATACATACAGTATGCATACATACAGTATGCATACATACAGTATGCATACATACAGTATGCATACATACATACAGTATACATACATACAGTATGCATACATACAGTATGCATACATACAGTATGCATACATACATACAGTATGCATACATACAGTATGCATACATACAGTATGCATACATACATACAGTATGCATACATACAGTATGCATACATACAGTATGCATACATACATACAGTATACATACATACAGTATGCATACATACATACAGTATGCATACATACAGTATGCATACATACAGTATGCATACATACAGTATGCATACATACATACAGTATACATACATACAGTATGCATACATACAGTATGCATACATACAGTATGCATACATACAGTATACATACATACAGTATGCATACATACAGTATGCATACATACAGTATGCATACATACAGTATGCATACATACATACAGTATGCATACATACAGTATGCATACATACAGTATACATACACACATACCCAGCCGATCATCAAACGTACATTACATCATCAGCCAATCCCTGATTGGCCGAGCGACGCCACCAACATACCGTGGTCCCTGATTGGCCGAGCGACGCCACCAACATGCACAGCCGATTACAGTACTTGCACGCTCTGCTTGCACAATTAAAAAACGTGTACATTACAAGATTTGACTGGGGTGGAGCCAGGAGTGGCGAAACCAGTCTCCGTGAGGAGATGGTCTTTAGTTGGGCTCGTGTGGTGTGGTAGGAATGACACCAATGCAGAACGAGTGCCCAGAATAGGAGTGATGTAGGAGTCAAGATTTGACTGGGGTGGAGCCAGGAGTGGCGAAACCAGTCTCCGTGAGGAGATGGTCTTTAGTTGGGCTCGTGTGGTGTGGTAGGAATGACACCAATGCAGAGCCAGGAGTGGCGAAACCAGTCTCTGAGGACCCCTAGGGGGCCCAGCCCGGACCCCACTTTAAGAACCACTGGCTTGGACAGGGGGACTTACAGTACTTTATTCAAGGATTTCATTAATTAATTCATTAAAGTACGGTACTAAATTAATTCATTTATTTTTATTTATTTACTTATTTAAATCAATTTTTTTTACTTTTCTTTTTTTTTCTTTCTTTTTTTTACATTCAGAATCATTACTTTATTCAAGGTTTTCATGTTGTGTTTGTTTCAATGTAACCGCCCACCTGCACGCAGATGCGGGAAGTAAAGCAAAGTTTGCCTCTCTTGCTAATTTTCCTCTTTTTTTTTTACAAACCTAGTTTTGGATTGAAACATGATTAGTATGTATTATGTTCTTACTTTTCTAGAAAGGAAAACAGCCATGTTTAGCAAGTTTTTGTTTTTACTTCATTAATTAGACTGGTATAGCAGTCACAGCACTATATAAACAGCATCTGATGGGTTTATGGTCTGAAGCATACAGTATATGCAATGATTAATCCTACCCTACAGAAAACCCCACACCCCTTTTTTGTTGACCTTTCTCTTAGTTTTAGCCTTCGACTTAAAAAAAACAACAACTTTGTAACTATTTTCGCTATAGTTGTTTTAATTACATTTGTCCTGTAAAGCAACTTTGAATATCTAGAAAAGCGCTGTGTGAATAGTCGTGTGTATGATAATCCTAATGCAATGTTGAGTTGTTTTCATATTAATATGTGTTGAAAAGCAATGCTGATATCTCTCTCCGTGTCTGTGAGTGTGCGTAGGAGTCAGTGCATGCCAGATTGTGTGTACGTGTGTGTGCGTGTGCGCGCGAGTGTCTGTGTGGGAGGCATCCTTTGGTTAGACATAAGGTTGATGAGGGGTGCGTTAAGACAACCGGATTAAGGTTGGTGAGGGGTGCCTTAAAACGACCGGATTAAGGTTGGTGAGGGGCGCAAGGGTTAGGAGAGGGTTAAGGTTAGGTTTAGGTGAGGGTTTGAGATAGGTTGTAGGACTAATGACTAGTCTAACCAATGACTAGTCTGTGTGTGTGTGTGTGTGTGTGTCTTTGTGTGCGTGCGTGCGTGCGTGCGTGCGTGCGTGCGTGCGTGCGAGCACTATTTTGGAGTTGGCCATTCAAAATAGCAGACCTACAAGGTCTGAACAACATTTTGTGAAAACACTTGAAAGTGTGAAGGCATTTGTAGAATTATTGGTCTAAGGTCTATAGATTGATTGATAAGTTAAAGACAAGTAATTTTACACAATTACACTTGGTTGCACTTGCATGCTGAAAATACTACAAGCTCACAACACGTCGCAGCACGACACGTTGTGAGCTTGTAGATCGGCTATTTTCAGCAAGCGTAAAATCTGACATTAAGACAGCATCAAGGCCTGCCAAAATTATTTTTTGTCTTTGAACTTTATTCAAAAGACTATGACTAAACTAAAATCAAAATTTGCTGCCAAAATCAGCACTCGCTGCACTGCACTCACTTACGCCCTTATAATTAGGCCCATAATTAGGCCCATAATGGCGCTGAATGCTGAAAATAGGGTGTGGCTGCACAACACTGAGTTGGACATCTGAATGATGCACGAAAAAGCCTGCCTGACAGAAACGTCAGGCAGGCAGGCAGTCAGTCACTTGTAGCTCATCAATTATTATCTAATCATGATCTAATTTGGGTGGGCTAGTATATCCATGGGCAACTTTGATGATAGAGGGCGATTCTATTTCCACACACACACGCGGGGGGCGTGATTATGAATCCCACCAACGTTCTAGGGTAGACCCGCCTCACCATGTGTCTGATTGGCTCCCGGGAAGGCATAGTTTTACTGAGGTTTGGCCGTTTGGGTTAGGTTTAGGGGGGTGCATACTTAGTTTAGACTAGACATTGGTTAGACATGGGTTAAGGTTAGGTTTAGGTGTGCTGCCCCGTGGGAGGTTAGGTTTAGGGTGAGGGTTTGAGATAGGTTGTAGTTGTAGGACTAATGACTGGTCGCAAAAAACGATAACTGTCAATCACAACGACTACTGGCCAATCACAGCAGGGCTTTCCTAGAACTGCAGTGGGATCCATAATAACGCTCCAGGCGGCCACATTGCATACGTCAGGCAGAAGCCTCTTGTCTCCATATTTTAACTTTTTTACTTTGTCATGCAAATACCCTATGTTACACAAAAGTAGCAAAACTAGCCGATCTAAAAGCTCAAAACATCATGAGATGAAATACAGATGTGTGTGTGCGTGTTGAGGAGAGTCACAGATGTTCCAAGGAGGTATGTTTGAGCTTTGGCATCTGAACTGGTGACAAAGTATCAAGGATAGCCGTTTCTGTCCAAACTAAGGCGCTTATCTCAGTTAACAATGAAATGTGGATCTAGGGAGCTGTCTGGGAACTATGTGGCTTTGCTGATGTGGAACGGACCGCAGCCGTTCATTTGAACAGCAGGGTTTTGCTACAATGTGTGATTGTGACAACAAGGTATTCAGATTTTACTGTGAGTCGACAGCCAAATTGGTGCTGTATAGTCGGTTGAAAATTAATCAAATAATGTAGACAAATCTTCTCTTATGGGGGTCCCAGGCACAAAATCCTTTCAGATGGGAGTCAGCCAAATACTGTTATACGTCATGATACAGTATACATTTTGGGGGGCCTTGACATGAAAATGTTTGAGAACCATAATTATGATGTGCTGCTCCCTTCTCAAAAAATGTGAATATTGTAAAAAAAAGTTCATTTTCTTCCCTAATATAATTCAATAAGTGAAACTTTCATATTATATTTAAAACTTTTAAAAAAAAATCTTGATGATTATGGCATACAGCTCATGAAAATAAAAAAAATCCTATCTCAAAATATTAGAATATTTTACGAGACCACTAAAAAAACGAGAAATGTCGACCATCTGAAAAGTATATTAATGTATGCAGTCAATACTTGGTCTGGGCTACTTTTGAACAAATTATTTCATTAATGGGGCGTGGCATGGAGGTGATGAGCCTTTGTCACTATTGAGGTGTTATGGAAGACCAGGTTTGCTTTGATAACAGCCGTAAATGCATTTGTATTGTTGAATCTAGTGTCTCACACCTTCGTCTTGACAATACAGATTCTCTGTGGGGTTCAGGTCATGCCAGTTGGCTGGTCAGTTAAGCACAGTAATACCATGATCAGTACACCAGTTACTAGTAGTTTTGGCACTGTGGGCAGGTGCCAAATCGAGCTGGAAAGGAAAATTAGCATCTCCATGAAGCTTGTCAACATACTGAAGCACAATGCACTCTAAAAAGATGGCTGTGTTGAAACCAGTGTTAAGTTTTCACATGTCAACATACGGAAGTTCTCCTTTTAGTACTTTAAATACATTTTGATACCAATACTTTTGTACTTTTACTCAAGTCCATTTTGAATTCCAGACATTTGCTTTTAGTGGAGTAGTTCCACATTGCAGTATTGATACTTTTACTTTTACTAAGCAAAAATACGCGAGTACTTTTTACACCTCTGGTAGAGTTTGTAGTTTGTGTTGCTAAACAATGTCTTATGCGTACAGGGAGACACTCCAGCAGCCCCACCACCAGCAGCACGAGTCACACCGAGTCATCTGCACACCTGCAGCTGATGATGGGTTACCACAACATATACCAGCCCTCTGACTACAACACACACATCCACGACTACCAGCAGTACCAGGTAAACAACAATACCCAGTCAGGGATCCATTTGGGTCCATTATACTCAGCTGTTTTAATGAGCCACAGTCCCAAAATTGGAACGTTAATTACGAATTGAGTGGTCAAAACCATACCTATATTAAATTGTTTATAGGATCAATCTATCAATATATGCACCAAGTCTCTCTCTTCTTAGTACTTTTAGTACTTTAAATACATTTTGATACCAATACTTTTGTACTTTTACTCAAGTCCATTTTGAATTCCAGACATTTGCTTTTAGTGGAGTAGTTCCACATTGCAGTATTGATACTTTTACTTTTACTAAGCAAAAATACGCGAGTACTTTTTACACCTCTGGTAGAGTTTGTAGTTTGTGTTGCTAAACAATGTCTTATGCGTACAGGGAGACACTCCAGCAGCCCCACCACCAGCAGCACGAGTCACACCGAGTCATCTGCACACCTGCAGCTGATGATGGGTTACCACAACATATACCAGCCCTCTGACTACAACACACACATCCACGACTACCAGCAGTACCAGGTAAACAACAATACCCAGTCAGGGATCCATTTGGGTCCATTATACTCAGCTGTTTTAATGAGCCACAGTCCCAAAATTGGAACGTTAATTACGAATTGAGTGGTCAAAACCATACCTATATTAAATTGTTTATAGGATCAATCTATCAATATATGCACCAAGTCTCTCTCTCTCTCTGTGTATGTGTATGTGTATGTGTGTGTGTGTGTGTGTGTGTGTGTGTGTGTGTGTGTGTGTGTGTGTGTGTGTGTGTGTGTGAGAACCGTAACTCGAGAACCACAGGGAGTCCGGTGTCGGTCGGTCGGTCGGTCCCACAATTGTCCAAAACTGCCACAAAGGCCCCTCCCTGCCCAGGCTCCATATGGAGATGGCCTGTTCTGACATCACAACACTCCATATTTTGGGCATGCCTCACACAGAACTCCATATATAGGAATAAAGGGACACAGAGACAGATACAGAAATATCCATACTGTATACGATCATATCTCACAAGTATGATCGTACCCTACAAACCCTACAAACCCTCCCGCGCACTCAGATCAGCCAACGCAGGGAAGCTGGAGGTACCTTCACTAAAAACGCCGGGACAACGCTCCACACGTCCCAAACTCTTCTCCCTTCTGGCTCCAAAACTATGGAATGCACTTCCCATCACAGTCAGAACTGCAGCCTCACTCCCAATCTTCCGCCGTAGTCTGAAAACCCACCTCTTCAGACTCCACCATGGCCCGTAGCACTTGCCCTAGCCTAGCCCCTTAGATAGCACATTATGTAGACTTAGATAGTGATGTATATTTTGATAGCTTATGCCTCTCAACATATGTCATAATCGTACACATAACACTTGCAGGGTGCAGGTCTCATGCCTGAGTGGCCAGTATAGCAAGTCACTAAAAGTGGCCCAGGGACACTTTGAGATGGCAGTTTGCAACAGCTGTAAGCCCATCCTGCTATAGAATAGACTCAGTGACTTTTACCACCCAAGGAATGCTTTCAACAGAAAGACCCCTGTGGTGACTGATTGCTGACTCTGTGGTAGCTTGTTGACTAAGCCTTGAGGGTCAACAACACACACACACACACACACACACACACACACACACACACACACACACACACACACACACACACACACACACACACACACACACACACACACACACACACACACACACACAGGAACAAGGCGACACCCACATGTTAAGAATGTATAAGACATGATGCAGGGAATCAGTAAGGAGAGAGTGAGTGAGATACAGAGAGAGACAGAGAGAGAGAGACAAGGGGGGCCCTGCCTGAGATGCAGGCCTCAATATGCTGTGACGATGATATCTGTAACCTGTCTGTAACTGATTGCTGACCAATAAATGGAACGAAGGATTATGTGCCTGCTTGGATCTCCATATTCATTCTCAACGAGCAACTTAGTAAAATCTCCACAGAACCCTGAAGAAAAGACACATCACAATGGCGCCAGACGTTGGAGGGTGGTTGGTGAGGAAAAGTCTGGGGATTTTCTGCGCCACGCGAGACGGACCTGCGTATCTGTGGATTTTTTGTTGCTTTTAACGTGGCTTTGAACGTGCTTTGGGATTGAAGTTAGGATGATGGAATAGGTTTGTGATTCTTGTGTTAAGCGTACGTGTTAGGGCCATAGTGTACATCTGAACGCTGTGTTAGGCAGGTTATTGGTTAGGTTGGTAATTAGGTTCTTGGAGTCTGCTTCTGTTAGGGAGTTGACAGAGTTTGAGAGTTAAATGGTGGTGTAGCTTATATGGTATGATTGTGTGTGTGCTAGAGCATCTTTGTGAGTTGGGGTTGAATGCCGCATGCTGGGGAGGCCTTTTTCTTTGTCTTTGCGACAGAGCGGGGGAGGGTTTTATGCTTTAGGCTTGGGTGTTATTATTTGGGTTGGCCTATAGTATTATTTTTTCTTTTAGGTATTTCTGAAGCATGTGGAACATGTTTCTGAGGGGGGAGTAAAATAGATATTAAAATGGGGATTTAATTCAGGTTAAATTGGCTTTAATTTGGGGGTCCAAGCTAAATTAGAGTTTAGTATGAGAATACATTTCTCATTGTAAATTATCACATTTAGGATATTTCATTTATCCTTTGTAAAATTAGATAGGTTAATTTGGATTGTTAAGCCTAAAAGTTTTAGTCAAAATATATATATAGTCTGTATAAGTAAGTTGACCTTAGGGACAAAACTACAGCAACCGTTGCTTACATGTACCTGTAAATGAGGACAGTGAGTGACGTGGGTGTGAGATGATCAAGGGGGGTCTCTTCCCTAAGTCAGTGAGCTGCTAGTCTAAACAAAAATATATATAGAGGCATTTCTATGTTTATTTTTATGTGTAGTTTGTCTCTCATTTCTTTATGTTACATTTTCCTGTGTGGATGGTGTGAGAGAGAAAGTATTACATGTTTTTACATGAGTTTGTAGACTATCTACTCATTCTTTGGGGCTAGTATGCAAATGAGTATGCGTGTCTGTGTGAGGTGAGAGGAGACTGCAGTCAGAGTACAGAGTGTATCACCCAGAATTTATGACAGTGAGTGAGATTATCTACAATTTAGTAGTTATGGCTGCCACTCCAGTGCACATTGTGCAAAACAAATTCTCATCTAAGAATATTCCCAGAATTTCAGAAAAATGGCATCAGATTCAAGTAAAAATAGGTCGACAGCTGAGAACGAGTCATATTGACAGTGAGGAGATGAGCAGGAAATTGTCCGTACCATTGTCTCCTGTGTCAGTACGGCCCGATGAGAAGATTTCCGCTGATTGCAGCACAGACAACCAGTGCATTGACACTGAGGGTCACAGCAACAACTCAGCACAGACTGAGGTGGACAACAGGGACGTGAGAACATCTGAGCAGTCAAAACCTGGGCTACAAGCAGACTGTATTAAAGAGGAGCTGGGATCGGTCCGGCGCCTGAAAATGGACTTGATCAGTGAATTGACTGTGTCGACGAGGGCACACAGACATTTTCTGCGTATGATTGAGACGCAGTTGAATGAACTTTCAGTGAGGGAGAAACAGTTGATCGGTGATCTCAGTGACAAGGCTGCACACAGCCACAGTTTACATGGAGGTGATGACATCTACAGAAGGACAGCAAGCCCCAATCCGGCCATGAGCGGCAGCAACCTGTCACAGGAGGAAGTGAGGGGGGACGCTGTCATGATGCGGAGCTCTCTTGGTGATAGTCTCACCGTTCTTCGTGGGCAGATTTCTGAGGCGGAGAAGAGTTTTCGGGAGAATATTGAGGATTCAGCCGCTACTACGTACCTGGCGGAGCGTTTGGCTGGATTGACTGCTCAAGAAAAAGACTTGGTTCGATTGTACAATGACCATTCTGATGCGTTGAAAGAGCTGGAGAGCAAACACTGCCGTGACAGAGCTGCTGGACGCACGGAGAAACGTGTGTTACCGAGTCACGACAGGCAGAGTGGGAGTAAGAGGAAGTACTTCAACAAAAGTGATGAGGATTTTGAACAGGACAGCAGTGATTGTGAGAGCCATTCCGGCACTCGCACACGTTCAAGCCGGAGACGTGTGAAAGACTCCAGGGGGGCCTTGAACGAATGCCCATGCAGATCAAAGAGGCCCACACCTGACATTGATGATAACTGCCCCAGGATGCTCCCGGTGCTGGGGAAGGGCAGACATATGGAATACAAGCCATGGGCGTCCGTCGACATGACTGACATTGTGCGTCAACTTCCCCTTTTGCGGGATGGTGCGCACCGCTGGATATCGAAGTTTGAGGACCTTTTGACTGGGACAGAGCTAACTGTGGGTGACTTAAAACAACTTCTGGCAAATCTGATTGACATAGACGGCCTAGATGACATTCTTGTCCGTGCGGGACTTCGACTGTACGCAGGCACGACGGCTGGAGACGCAGACCTTTTCTTGGGTCACAGAGGAGCACTATGGCGTGCGCTGAGAGTCTTGTACCCCACTGTCGTACATCCGGATACGATTACGATATCTCCGCTGGGGGTCTCCGAACCGCCACGTAAATATGTCGCCCGCGTATGCCAGGAATGGATGGATGCCACAGGAAAGGACCCTGAGCGTAATGATTTTGAATGGTCTATGGTCCACTCAAAAATTGAACAAGGTCTTCCTGAGAAGGTCAGGGCCAATCTGCAGACAGAGGTTGGCCTGGTGAGATTGCCCCTCGTACAATATGTGGAACACATTGTGCACTGTGTTGGACTTGCTCGCAAGGAGGCAGATGAGCAGGAACAAAGTCACACAGAAATGGTTCGACTGCTGACCAAGACCCAGTTGGAGGGCGCACAACAGATCATACAAGCGGCTGTCGTGACAGCTGGGGTTGAGCCCGAACAGTTTCATCCACATAATCCCAAGCCGAGTGGATCACGTTATTACACAGGCTGTTATAGGTGTGGCGATGTGACGCACTTGCAGCGTTTTTGCACGGCTGTTTTGCCGAACCGTCCGCTGCCACAACAGTGGGAACCTCCACAACCACTTCTGCCATGGAGAGTACGAGAGACGCAGTGGGAGAACCCGCCACAGCAGAGATGGCAACAATGGGGATGTCAGCCACCTGTGCGACCCTATCAGGGGGCAGTACAGCCACAGACACGTCACAGCCCGGAAAGCTGGAGGATGAGAGGTGTTTGCCATAAATGTGGGATATATGGTCATTTTTCTGGACAATGTGATCAGAAACCACAATGGGAAACTTTGAGGGAAGTCAAGTTGACCGGACCTCATGGATGAGAAGGACAGCTAAAGGAGAAGTGCCATGCTCTTCTTTTGACAGTTGACTTGACACGCCCCTCTCTATTGAAATGTGTGTGTGAAAGGGGACACCGCCTGATTGAGTGCATGAGTGAGTGAGACGAGGGGGGTCCCTCTCCCCTCTCTGTTCGACTGTGTGAAGTGAGTGAGTTAGGTGAGTTATGTTTGAAGGGTTGGAAAGTAATACTACTAAAACAGTGGTAGTATTTTGGATCAACTCTGTGTGAGAGTGTGTACAGGCAAGGGAACTTCTCATTGAAAAAGGCATAGCAATGGTAGACGTGTCTACGGTTGATCTTTTTTATTTTGGTGGTGGATTTATGGCTTGGTACACCTGTCACAGGTGTCAGAAGAAACGTACAGTATGTTTGCCAGGCCATATGAAGCTTGAGTTTGGGGTAGACACCAGCCAGGGGTTTCAATGAGAAGGTCACACAAGCCTGAGAGGGTTTGTAGTGTGAATGAAATCACGAGAATTGATTGAGAATAATGTATGTGTGAGTGAATGAATGATTGAATGTACTTCATACTAGACTTACTTCAAAAAGGTTCTAGCTAAGTCCGGTGAAATATTGCTAGTAGGAGCCATTCTAAAAGTGATAGTTAAATGAGTAAATACATACAGAGCTACGTGTGAGGAATTGCAATGACAATTTTAGCATGCTCTGACGGAATGTGCTTTAGGGGAAAGAGGGGGGAGTGAGCTATTTCCTTCTCACCCTAAAATAAATACCTTGTTTAGTTTCAGATAACAGGGAGAGGGCTTTAGGGACCTCCTGTGGACCTCCTGTCCTGTCCTGTCCTGTCCTGTCTTTACCTCCTACCTCTGTTTGACCCGCTGTGAGCTGTTTATTGGGGGTGCTATTTAGAGAAAAAGATGGGAAGAAATTTGCTCTTAAGGAGTGAAGAATGACTGATTGACCAGTGGCATGCAATGGCATGTACACAATGTGATGTCTGCTTTTGGAGTCTGATGTCAACAAGTAGATCGCAATTAAGGACTACATTTGTAAGGGTGTATTATGGTGTGAATTTTAAGTATTGGTTTTAGTCAAAAGTGTCTGTTTGTGTGTAGGGTAATGGAGGCGACGGCTGACAGCCTTACTACATAACGGTGATCACAGGAATTCGCCACCCTGTGTTCTGAGCACAAGACTTGCTGGTAGCATACTGAGGGGGATTTGACCCATATCTCCAGGAGTGGAAGTTTTAACCGGGGGATCTAGACCCACGGTTGAACCTTTTCAGGGTTAAAGCAAGCCAGCCCCTCAGCTAGATTAGCAAAAAGAGTGAGATTAATGCCAGAGAGGTCATTTTAGTGACCAGTAGCTTGTAGTGTCATCAATATCCTAAGAAATGATTGGGGATATTTGTAGTGGGAGCCTGTATGTTTCCTTTTAATAGGTGTAAAGGAGAGGGACATCATGGATCATGGATTCCTGAAGGTGTCGAAAGTGACATCTGACTGCACCAAAAGACATCTGAACAGCGCCTACAGGAGGTCATCCCGAGGGCAGAGAGTCCAGGGGGGTGTGACAACACTACGACGATACTGCGATGGGAGCTCCTAACTCAGCTTCTACCGTCGGAAATCAATAGCAGGTGACTTTCACAGACCTGTGTTCGCTACAGGAGGTGTCAGATTGAACGCTATTCTGCGGCTACGGCCCACGGGCCCACGCCAACTGGTTATCCACCGTGATGGAGGAGAGGAGCGTGCTCCTTCTGCTCTGGAAAGAGGAGGAGCGTTCCAAGAGGAGGAGAGGTCCAAGGGAGACCGTTCCAAAGTTCATGTTACAATGGAGGAAAGGAGCGTTTCAATGCTTTTGCTGTCATGATTGACATGGCTAAGCAAGAAGTTGTACACTAGAGCCTTGTGATTGCTCGAGGAGAATCTACTGTCCACTCGAGCCTTGTGAATGCTCGAAGGGAGTTCTACTGTCGACTGCAGTAAGCTGTAGTTCACGTGTGCTGAAGCGTATGGGGACAACTGTCTGCTTCAAACCTACAGATCTGAGAGCTATGTGCAAGCTCTGAGAATCAAGAAGGATGTTCCAAGCGTTTTTATTCTGTAGGCGAAAAAATAATTGTGGGAACCATTTCCCTAGCGCGTTGAACGTCTGAACAATTTGCGTCATGGAAAGAAAAAAAAATCGCGGTTCATCTGAATTGTGATTGATGTTGGAAGAGTTGCTCTAATGTTTGTGTTTTGTTGTATTCTGTGCTGACAGGTCAAAGTAGATATAACAAGGTACTGAAATAGTACTGTTTTAGGGATGTTTGTTTTTATGACTAACCATTTTGTCATGCTATGAGTGTTAACTTTTCATTTACAGGTATTTGTATTCAATCAATATAGGAATTTGATTTAGTCTAAACAGGATGTAATCAATATAGGAATTTGATTTAGTCTAAATAGGATTTCAGTTAAATAGGGAGTTTAATTTCTGTTTTAAATATGGTTCAGTTTCAGGTCTGTCATGCAAGAGATACAACGGAACAAGCCCCATGCTTGTTCGGTTCTAATTTGGTACAATATAGATAGTTTTAAAAAAAATGCTCCTGTGTCCAGGGGGGTCTATCAGGTTGAAAAGGTTTTGGTTGATAATGGTAATAATATGAGTTCATTTTAGATAGCTTCCTTAAGTATCACAGTGAAATCCAATTAAGAAATGAGAATTATATTCTAGTTAGTAATACAAATGTTGTTTAATTGTCAGTTAAAATAGGCCTACATTAGGAGTATAATATTACTATGTTAATAGTCACATATTGATACAGATTGTAACTCACCATGAGTATTACATGTTAGTTCTTAGTTTGTGTGCAACTTTCCGAATTGGGAGTCGGATGGATGGTTTCTGCAGGACCATTCATCTGTCCATAATATTCCATGAAAGTTGCTCACTAACTAAGAAGGGGGGGAGAAGGGAATATTATATTATTTCTTATTAAGTCGATATTGGAATCCACTTCCAAACAAATATTGATGTCTATACAGGTACAGGAATCAGCCTATCTAATGTTGGGGAACAAATTAAAAATAGTATAGTAATTAGCCTAGGAACAGTTCACTTGAATTTATTTTATCTGGGTGTGACAACAAACAGCTTCGGACTGATAGGGTCATTGTCTAACAGATTGATTTTGTTCATTTTGTTTTGAGTTTTGTGTCAACCTGACTGTGTTACCTTCTCATTATCCAGGGGGGAAGAGGGTAATTACCTACGAAGGGAGACCGTTTGGGGAATTTGAACATTCACACACACACACACACACACACACACACACACACACACACACACACACACACACACACACACACACACACACACACACACACACACACACACACACACACACACACACACACACAGGAACAAGGCGACACCCACATGTTAAGAATGTATAAGACATGATGCAGGGAATCAGTAAGGAGAGAGTGAGTGAGATACAGAGAGAGACAGAGAGAGAGAGACAAGGGGGGCCCTGCCTGAGATGCAGGCCTCAATATGCTGTGACGATGATATCTGTAACCTGTCTGTAACTGATTGCTGACCAATAAATGGAACGAAGGATTATGTGCCTGCTTGGATCTCCATATTCATTCTCAACGAGCAACTTAGTAAAATCTCCACAGAACCCTGAAGAAAAGACACATCAATAGTATTTTAAACAGACTTATAGCTTGTTACGTAGACAGCTCTAGAATTGCACTTTATGTAGTCATAGCACTTTATAGTACACATGTATAATATATTATATAGTATAGTATGTATAGTTTACATAGATACTCCACTGTTACGTTCTTAGTCTACGCATGATTCATGATAACTACTTTTTATATATGTGATGTATGCCATGCTTTTGTTATTGCTTAATGTAAGTCGCTCTGGATTAAGAGCGTCTGCTAAATGCCTAAATTGTAAATTGTAAATTGTATATGGGCATAACAGGGACACAGACAGATGGGTGGAACGGGTACTCTGATACAGGTACAACGGGTATTGCATAGCCGGGTGGGGCATGGATCTCCAACTTCCATTGTTACAGACTCGGTGCTCTACAGCCGGGCACCGGTCTAGTATAAGTACATTATAATATTATTAATTTATTTTATTTTATTTAATTTATCACACAATTTGTTATTTTCACCTACACTTAGTATGATAGGTGTCAACAAGCCAGGTACTCCGAGTTAAAATAGGCTACCTCACTTAACCTCCCGTTTTAGAGACAGCACATACCTCCAAGCAGTCAGGCACCTTAACGACACTCTTGCACTTCAAACACAAACTAGACGGTATGCACTTTAATTATGCACTTAAAAAATTGCTACATAATTGCACTAACCAGTTTCTTCTACTGTCTGTACTGTATACATGCGTCAAAGCTGCAGCTTGGTCCTGGTCTGGTTCTGTTTCTTGTGTCTCTTTTTGTTCTTGTCTTTGTGCTGTTGTTTATTGTGTTGTCTTGTATGTGAGAGGAAGTATCATGACAATTTCCTATCAAACTTGTTTTGAAATGGCAAATAAATACTTGAACTTGAACTTGAACTTGAACTTGAACTTAACCCATTTTGGGCGGGAACCCCTTTTGGTGTTAGCATTATGTTATGCTTTAGCTATTTTTGAAAAATCGAAGAAAACTGTCAGGATGTAGAAGACATTTTTAGAATCTGATCTCAGGTCAAAATGGGTTAATTAGGACCGCTTATATAGCACATGTTGCAAGCTGCTAATTGCAACTATATATGTTATACGGTAGTAACGGTACTTGTATATTGCTTCCTGTGTACGATAATGGATCGCACTGGTACTAAGATCAGGGATTGCGGCACGGCCGTGGGTTTCTCTTGTGACCTTTTCAACCAGATCCTGCCCAGGAAGATCACTGCACCTCCACCTACATCTTCAGGCCGTACAATATTACCTCCTGTGTCGTCCTGGACGTTTAACGGAGCACAGGGCTCAGGACCGAGACTTGACAGCACCATAACAATTGCAGGGCAAGACCCCTATATGGGGGGTAGCGGCACACAGGACGATCAGGCAGCAAGGGCGGTTACGGCCCCCCAGTTCAGGGCTTCATTCAGGCGCCATTCAGGGTTGTTGCTAGCAACGGCAGACAGCACCCAGGAGGAAGGAGGTCAGGACTCTGGCAACGGTTCAAGTGTGGAAGCGAGTGGGAGAGCAGCTAGGATAGCTTTCATGACAGAGCAGTTCCATAGGGTAGTGGAGACTGCACGGAGAGACAGAGCCGCAACAAGTGACCTTGAAACTGATCGGCTGCGACATGAGTTGGCGTCTGCCTCTCAGGAAGGGAACCATAACAATTTGATTGAGATGAGTTGGGATGAGGATGATAGCGAGGAGCAGGACAGTGATAGGGAGCTGCTGGGTTCAGTTGATGGTGGAGAGCTTTTGGAGCTGGAGGCTCGTGATGACCCATCCCTTTGGATCCCTCCTCTGGATGAGGATCTTAGCTCCTCCTCTTCTCCCTCATCCTCTCCTACGTCCCCTGAGTGTACCTCAGATCCCTCTCCAGCCAGGTTGTTTGATTTGAGTTGAGCTTAAAATGTTTCCTCGTACTTCGTTTTACCCTGGCCTGACTTCTCTTTTAATTTCTTTTTGCAGTTTGCGCAATTCTAAAAGGTTCCCCTCCTTAAAGGCTCTGTTCTTCCTATGAAGAAGTGATTTGAGAGACCCACGGCTTGGAGTTGGGATACACTTTGACACATTTAACGGGAATAACAATGTTTTCACAGTATGAAGTCCATCTAGTGACAACATCGGTCACCTTAGTTAAAAATGATATCGTTTCTGCACTAGATAATAGACAACACTGTGCTGCTTTATTTATAGACCTCTCAAAAGCATTCAACACTGTAAAACCAGGCCTACTCCTTGAGAAACTGCACAATATCGGGATAATGTGGCCCACCGTTGGTTCCATATGACTACCTAAACGGGAAACGCCAGTGTGTTAGGGGAAGGGATATTGTGCCTCAAGGTTCCGTACTAGGTCCAGTTCTTTTTACCATTATACATAAATGACACACTAAAAGATTGCCAATCCCATTTATACAGTTGGAGGCCATCGATATTGTCCTTTTCTTTTTGCTGAGGTTTGCGTGATCTGCGCAAAAGGACAGTTAACCCATTTTGGGCGGGAACCCCTTTTGGTGTTTTAAACATTATGTTTTAATTTAGCTATTGAAAAATAGCAGATCTACAAGCTCATAGCGCGCCACCGAGTGGCACGCTACGAGCTTGTAGGTCTGCTATTTTTGAAAAATCGTGAAAATATTTATTTCAGAAAACTGGAGGATTTAGAAGGATTTTTTTTTAATTTTGAGGTCAGGCCTAAATGGGTCAAATGATAAGGGATAATATCGGTGGCACCCAACTGTATGCCGAAAACACTATTATCTATCGTACAGCTGACTCTACCCAATTAGCAATGGAAAAACTCCAACAAGCTGCAAGATGCACTCATCTCACTCAAACTCGTCCTGAACTCCAGTAAAACCAAATTCATGCTATTCTCAAAAGCCAAAAACATAGACTTCAACTCCTTACACATTCATACTATCAATGGATCCTCTATCTTAGATTAGATTCAATGTATTGTCACTGCACATAGTATACAAATACTTTGACAATGAAATGAATAATGGCGTCTAGCCAGAGTGCAATACAGTAATGCAGTAATTACTGTAATTATCAGACTGGAAAAGAAGCACTCGTCAGACCCGTTCGAGTGAATGGCTTACACTAGAGGTCCCATCTGTACAGTCAGTCTGAACTGTCTTACACTAGAGGTCTCATCTGTGCAGTCTGAACTGGGAAAATCGGCTTTCTGCTTTGATGCCCCTACTTCATGGAACATTCTACAACAAACACTAAGAATTAATACCCCAATATCCTATGGAAAATGTAATAACCTGCTTTAAAATCTCCCTACCTCAATATGTAATTGTTCTTAACTTATTCACTTTCAGTTGCTTTATTTCACTGTTTGTGTGTTATCTATAATGCCTTACTTACTTACTTTTGTGTTTTATATCTGTATATGTTTTAACTTTTAATTGTTGATTGTGTGTGTGTGATCTCTGCAGCATTGCAAATGTAGGTGAACCTCAACGCTTTTTTGGAGAATAAATAAAGGTTTCAATCAATCAATCAATCAATCAAAACTCATCAATGTCAGCAGATGATTCAACAAACATGTCCCTATCAGTAGAGTCAAGAAGGCCCTGGAGAGTCTGACCGGCATCACCATCTTTCCAGTTCTTATAACGGATACTGCACTTTCCCCCTTTGTAGCGCAGTGCAGTATAAAGGGATGAGATGCACGCAGTTATGGTCAGATGCACCCAGGGGCGGGAGGGGTAGTGATTTATATGCGTTTTCACATTACTGAGCACAGGTCTAAGATCTTGCTGCCCCTAGTAGGGCACGTAACGTGCTGATGGAAATCTCTTAATGTATCTTTTAACGAGCAATGGTTTTAACCTGGGTAAACCCCTCGCCAGATTTAATGAAAATGTTGTCCAGCATGGGGAGTGGTTCCACCAGGCTACAATTTTGGATGATGATATTCGGTGCATCCGGGGAGATTAGTTGTAACTTCTGTGTAACCTGGTGCATCTGCTCACAGGCGCCGTTTTCATTAGCTCTTGTGTGGATGTAATGTAAACGTAATGTAAACGTAATGGATATCTGGGGTCTTAAAGAAACGGCAATGTGTTTTCAGGTTGCTGTAATAGCTTGGCTCACGACTAATACATGGAGGGGGTGTCAACAAGCCTGCCGAGTTTCTATGAGTCGGGACCATTCAAAGAATAGACCTGTAAACATATATAGGCCTCTCCATGATCCACCTAGAGTGGTATTTAAAGGGTTAAAGGGCCTGCCGGCACTGCTTGTCAGTGCGAGAGAGAGAGAGGAATAGAGAAGTGACTGCATATCAGTGTCGCTGACTGTAACATGATTATTGCAAGTGTTCACATGGGTGTGGTTTGAAACACTGATTCCAAGAATAAGGGAAGATAGTGACAGTTTGATAGGATGTTAAAGCCTGACAAAGGAAGTGATGGGACGTGACAAATTGGGCCCTTAAAAACTCATGCACGTTCTGTAGTATGAAACCTAATGATCTATTAAGGGCATGCTTAGCTATTTTATCCAAAATAGGGCCGCTGAGCAACTTTTACCGTAATTACACTACTTCATGCTACTTCAACGAAATTCAGGCGAGCGCTCGTATTTGACATTCCGTTTCTCTCCAAAGTTGAATTTTGCCACTACTGTTGCAGCAGCTATAAATTACACAGGTTTGTAAAGTTAGAGTTAGTGTGAGCAGACGAACACAATTCACTTTCCCATTCACAGTGTAGTAGAATAGTTGACTGCTTACACAGCAGCCTTGTTGGCGCCACCTACAGGAAATTCCTTGGCTGCGACCAGGGCATCCGTCTGTAGATCTGTCTATATTAAGGGGTTGTTCATAGGCGGCGGGTGTGTAAGGCTAGGGAAGGCTTAGCCTTCCCAAAAATGTTGCTGGGTATTTTTTTAATATATATAATATATGTGCGCAGCATTATATAGAAGGCTATTGTGTGTGCGTGTGTTGTCGCTGCCCCCTGGTGATCGCTGATCGGGTCATATGATTGGCTACTTGGTAGCCTTTCTATTCTTTCTTGGTAGCCTTTCTTTTCTCTTCCTTCCAGTCGCTTTGTAGCAAACAGACTAGTAGCGCGCGCTGGTTTGTTTTGGAAAACAGCAAAACGCAAAATGCATATAGCCTACGCCCTACGGTCTTTTTCAAGGCAAAGATAAAGTAATTCAGAACTAAGAAGAAGCTGTGAGTCCGAGTCGGCTCGGCTGTCAGCACTCAGCAGCACCACCAGTGACCGCACGGTTCACAGTTCACACCACTGCAGCAACACTGACACGTTCAGCGGAGTGGCTGCTGTCTCTGTGCCGTCTGTGAAGAGCCATGCGCCGGGAGGGGCAGCAACACCGCCGGGTAATCTCCACACTGACTCGAAACTTAAGAATACCCATATCGGCCAAAATATCCCAAAACAATGCCCGGGGAACTTTAATTAAAAGCTAGATGCAGTGTCTATAATTGGGTCAAGGGTGTTGCTTTCGTGAGCAATGGTGTACGAGATTGGTAATAAATTGGTCAAAGTAACTAATTTTTAGACCATCTGGGGGAAATAAATAAATAAATTTGCGCGGCCTCGCTCCGCTCGGCCGCGAGAGTTGCCCCCCCCCCCATGCAATTCTAGCCTACCCAAAGGTAAAATCCACCCGCCGCCTATGGGGTTGTTGTTGTATTGTGCTTATTGATGGTAAATGGTAAATGGTGCATTTATATAGCGCCTTTATCCAAGGCGCTTTACATAGATTGTGCATTACATTCACACACACACACATTCATACACCGATTGCGGCGGAAGCCATGCAAGGTACCAACCAGCACATCAGGAGCAATTTGGGGTTCAGTGTCTTGCCCAAGGACACTTCGACATGTAGACAGGAGGAGCCGGGATTCGAACCGCCAACCCATGGATCATTGGACGACCTGCTCTACCTCTTGAGCCACAGTCGCTTGATGAAAACGGGTGTGGCTGTAAACCCAAACCACACCAAAGGGTCGGGACGGGATAAAAATGTTTTTTAAGGTCAACCACACCAATTGCAACTCGTTGCAACTCATTGGTGTGGTTTCCTTAAAAACTGTTTTGTCCCGACCCAACCCTTTGGTGCGGTTTGGGCTTTAGGATTATAGATTGTCAGCGAGCTGGAGCTAAATAGCCTAAGAAGCCATAGTCTTGACTGAGTGCATTTCTATGTGTGAGTTAGCTTAATTAATTAAGAATATAGAAATACCATTTGGACAGAGAGACTACAGTTGGAGGCCATCGATATTGTCCTTTTCTTTTTGCTGAGGTTTGCGTGATCTGCGCAAAAGGACAGTTAACCCATTTTGGGCGGGAACCCCTTTTGGTGTTTTAAACATTATGTTATAATTTAGCTATTGAAAAATAGCAGATCTACAAGCTCATAGCGCGCCACCGAGTGGCGCGCTACGAGCTTTGTAGGTCTGCTATTTTTGAAAAATCGTGAAAATATTTATTTCAGAAAACTGGAGGATTTAGAAGGATTTTATTACAATTTTGAGGTCAGGCCTAAATGGGTCAAATGATAAGGGACAATATCGGTGGCACCCAACTGTATATCAGGACGGGCGTACCCCTGTATGGCCTGGCGAGTGGCGACATAGGTAAAAATGTAATTAATAGTTATAACCATGACACACTGAGGGAACTCGTCTTTCTTTAACCCATTTTGGGGCAGGAACCCCTTTTGGTGTTTTTTAATTCGAAGAACCACTGACATAGAAACATAGCTTTTTCAGAAAACTGTCAGGATGTAGAAGACATTTTTAGAATCTGATCTCAGGTCACAATGGGCTAATTTGATTTAATCCAGCAATTAGTATTATTATTATTATTTTTACTCACATTGTTAGACAGCCTATATACATACGGATCTGACGTGCGCGCGCATGCTTATTTGTCCTTTTTCTGCTCCAAATGAGACAAGGTCTTTAGGATCTTATAAAACCTGAAAACAAGCTAAGCTAGCGCTGATGCTACCGCTGGGCGCTGCTGCCCCTCCATGCCTAACGGCAGCTGTATGGGGGCTAGACAAGGGGCCAGTGAAGCTATTCAACGTTGAAGCTCTGGGCCCTAGTGGTAGGAGGAGGGACTACAGGCGGACCCGTGGATTCATGACCGGGAAACCCCGTGCAGCTGGGCTTTAACACGTAGGACCATCACTCCCTACGTCACTCCGGACCTCAAATTTGAGGTCCGGAGGAGGTACTTCCGGCAGTCTTCCGGGTGCTTCAAAACGCCATTGAGCAACTCCATCGAAATGAATAGCTTGGGGGCGGGGCTAGTGCTCCAGTTCGGTCTCTATCCTTTATATACTCTATGGGGCTAGACCACGTGGTTAGTAAGGGAGCCTTTCTCCTTCTTTGGGTTTTCACGCATTCTTCTGGCACTGGCGCCACGTTCTGGCCTGGTGTGGTAGCACGGATTGTGTTGATAAAAACTTGAATCTGACCTCGCGACTAATAAACTAATGTTTACATCGGCAGAACTGAATCCATTCTCTTTGGCTCTATTAGTAATCTCAGCAAGGCAAATGGCTTCTTGGTTAGAGTGGGTGACAATGTTATCACACGTAAAGATGAAATTACCTACCTAGGTTCCATCCTGGAGGCTAATCTTTCCGGTGATAAAATGGCCACCAACGTAATCAAAAAAGTCAACCATAGAACAAGATTCCTCTACAGGATCTCCTCACTGGTCAACAAAAACACCTTGAAGACCTTAACAGGAGCCCTTGTACAGGGTTTCTTTGACTATGCATGCACCTCCTGGTACCACAGCACCTCAAAGGCCCTTAAAACCAGGCTCCAGACTTCCCAAAACAAACTGGTCAGGCTCCTACTTGATCTAGCCCCCCGAACCCACCTCACCCCTGCCCACTTCGACAGGCTGGAATGGCTTAGGGTCGACGACAGAGTACAGCATCTTGCAATGGGTCTGGTCCACAAGATTCGATACACCACCAAGATACCCATGTAGGCTACCTGTCTAGATACTTCCTTAATGTTAACGAAGTCCACACCCACAACACCAGAGGGAGTGCAACGAACCATGTACAACCCAGATTCGGCACAAACAAGGGACTAAATTATTTTCGCTCCTATGCCACCAAAATGTGGAACGCCCTACCAACTGTCATTAAGACATGCGAATCCCTTGACTCCTTCAAAACCGCTCTCAAAGGGCACCTACGGATGGCTGCAATTCGAAACTGGCCCCCGTAAAATCTGAATCCCCCCCCCCCGCCCCCCCTTTTTTCCCCTCACTGTATATATTTCTTTTCCCTTTTTACCTCCTTTATGATGAATTCCTGTTCTGTCTATAGAAGTGTCTATTTGTACGTCTCTAAATGTTTTGATGATTTGAACATGGTGGACCCTATTGGAAACAAGTGTAATGCTTAATTGGGTCGTCCACTCACAGTTAACAGCCTTTGTATTGAGTTTGTGCTTGAAATGTACTGTAATTCTGCAAACTGTTAATAAATTCTTCAATCAATCAAAGATGACGGCCCGGAGTGAAGCGATGAAATGGAAGGTTCCTGTTCAACGAGCGAGTTCACGGCTCTCTAAAGAGTGTCATTTTGGTGCATTACGCTGGCACTGGCTCCTGAGTGGAGCCACCTGGTGGCGGCATGTAATCAGTTAAAGTTGCAATTTTGGAGCTCTGGCTCATGGACTAAGAACCGGAGAACGGGCCTGGGTGATCCGGGGGTCTAACCAGCTAGCTTCCGATTCCCTGATGACTTCTCTCCACTCAGTTGCGGCTGTCCCTTGAACCATTTGTGTGTGTGTGTGTGTGTGTGCGTGCGTGCGTGCGTGCGTGCGTGCGTGCGTGCGTGCGTGCGTGCGTGCGTGCGTGCTAAAGCAGATGCCCGAGAGTGACAGCCGACGTCTGTCCAGTCACAGCATGAGCGCTCATGACCACGTGCATTCCGATGACTCAGCAGCCCTGAACTCTGCTCTGCACCGCCCACCCTCAATGATCCCCTGCACCCTGGAGGATCACAACAAGACAGGCTGTGAGTAGCCTAATAGTACAGGGAATCTATGGAAAATACAGGGTCAACCTCAATCTAATTGCAAAAAAACCAAACTCAGCTGATTTTGCATTTTCAATATATCCTGAATAACAGAAAAAAGTTGCCTCGAATTGTCTGAGGGGTAAGTGTTGAAAATGGCCTGTACAGTATGGCCACCATTGACATCCTATTATAAGGCAATATTTTCTAAATTTTCCTTATGCTTTAAGTAGCATGTGACATGTCAAACTAGGGGGTTTTCATGATGCTGAATCCATTCCAAGCATTAGTTTTGCAGAAAAACACTCATTGGGCTACATTTGGCCATAGCAACTTGCCCAAATGTGATGATGTCAGCACATTTGGGCAAGTTGCTATGGCCAAATTTAGCCCAATGACAGCCCCTCAGACAATTCCAGGCAACTTCTTTTCTGTTGTTCAGGATATATTGAAGATGCAAAATCAGCTGAGTTTGTTTTTTTTGCAATTAGATTGAGGTCAAATTACATTATTACTGGACTATAATGCACGCACGCACACTCACTCACTCCACCGGCACCTCATCAATGGAGCAATCAATACAAAGCAATTGTATCGAAACAGAAGCCACTACTTGGCCTTTATACTCCCAGAACCCACCTCACCCCGCTCAATTTGATTGGTTGGAATGGCTTAGGGTTGACGACAAAGTACAGCAACTTGCAATGGGCCTGGTCTACAAGATTCACTACAGCACTAAGATACCCATGTACATGTCAAAATACTTCCTTAATGTCAACAAAGTCCACGAACACAACACCAGAGGGAGTTCATCAAACCAGATCCCTGCTGCATACAGTATGTGCAAGGGTGTATTAGCCTGACACTGAGGTCAACCCAGATTCAGCTCAAACAAGGGGTAAAATTAATTCCGATCCTATGCCACTAAAATATGGAACGCCCTACCAACAGCCGTTAAGACATGTGAATTCTTACTCATTCATAACCGCTCTCAAAGAGCACTTATACGGCCGGCATGAGGGGGTGCGGGACACGTAGCGTAAAATACAAGCTCAACACAATCCAAGTCTAGTCAGCCGCGGGCGTGTGCACGAAACGAGGACGTGCGTGACAATTTCACCAGACCGCACCAACGAAAATACGCTTGCGTTGTCGCCCCTCAACTTGTCCGTGCGTCCAAAATAAATGCACGCCTCTCACTGAAGATGAATCACTAGGCGCGTCATTCGCTGCCCGTCTGAAAGGACCTTAACCCATTTAGACCTGAGAACTGATTCTACAAATGTCTTCTAAATCATGACAGTTTTCTGAAAAACCTGTGTTTCCAGGGACGTGCACACATAGACATCAAAGGGGGCTTCAGCCCCTGCCCTTTTACCCGTCTGTAAAACAACTCGTGCCCTTTCCAGACCACGAATGCAGCATTTACTCCTTTCCTTCCATGCCATGCCGGAAGGCAGCATTCAGGAGAATTTCTCTTTTTCCCTTAGTCTCCTGAACTTGAACACAATATTTTGCGTTGAACAAATTTGTTTATAAATCCATGTCATACACTGCATCTCCACTAGCTAAAGAGTGCTGGGTTGCCCCCCGAAAATAGCTGATCTACAAGCTCTCAACGCGTCGCAGCTTGTAGATTTGCTATTTTTGTCCAAAAGTGCCCTCTAACACTGTGCATGACACGTACCTGCATGTTTCTATGTCAGTGGTTCTCTATTTCATGTCAAGGACCCCCAGAATTATACGAAATTGGCCGCCGACAACCATCTGAAAATATGTTGTTCCAGGGACCCCCCCCCCAGAAGCAAAGACTTGAGTTGGAAAAGTTCACTCTGAAGGAATATAATAATTCAAAGATTTGCACATTTTCACGATTTTTCAAAAAATGCAGATCTACAAGCTTGTAGCTTGTAGATGTTTCAATATCTAAAGTATAAAATAATGCTTAAAACACCAAAAGGGGATCCCGTCCAGAATGGGTTAATTGTGTAATCTTCAATGTGTGTGGTTGTGGCCATCAGCTGCTCAGCGTGGGCATATGTTTATGTTATACAATATATGCATGGCCTTGCAATGCTATTTGCAATTACCACTGTGTAATATACACCCTTAGCCTGGCTCCACCCCCTGAATCGCTAGCCACACCCATTAAAATAATGAAATGAAAATTCTGTGTCAGGCTAATACACCCTTGTACATTATGCAGGACATTGAGTGAACAAGATCAGCACAGTGAAAACAAATACAAAAATATCAAAACAAAGCAGATCGTTACAGAGCAAATCAATAAGTAGTAAATCAATTTGATCCAATCAGAAAATACATTGAGTTGCTCTCTTCTGATGTTACCTCCTCTCTCATCCTAGATATCCCACTCCTTGCAGTGTGCAAAGTGGAGGTCTCCTCTGAACAGCATAAGAGGAGCCCCGATGAGGTCCAGGTGAAACTAGAACCTCCACAGATTAATGAGGAACAGCAGCAGATGGGTCCCAGTCTAGTCCTGGTGAAAGTAGAACCTCCACAGATTAAAGATGAACAGCAGGAGATGGCTCAGAGTCTGGTCCTGGTGAAAGTAGAACCTCCACAGATTAAAGATGAACAGCAGCAGATGGGTCCCAGTCTATTCCTGGTGAAAGTAGAACCTCCACAGATTAAAGAGGAACAGCAGCAGATGGGTCCCAGTCTAGTCCTGGTGAAAGTAGAACCTCCACAGATTAAAGGGGAACAGCAGGAGATGTGTCCCAGTCTGGTCCTGGTGAAAGTAGAACCTCCACAGATTAAAGGGGAACAGCAGGAGATGGGTCCCAGTCTGGTCCTGGTGAAAGTAGAACCTCCACAGATTAAAGGGGAACAGCAGGAGATGGGTCCCAGTCTGGTCCTGGTGAAAATAGAACCTCCACAGATTAAAGGGGTAGAGGACGACCAATTTAAAATACCAGAGCAGACAATTGGTTTAACATTGACACTACTAGCGGTGAAAGGTGAAGACGATGATGAAAATAGAGACGCAAAGCCTCTAGCCGGCACCTCAACTGAACACATGGAAACACAAGCTGATATAGAGGACAGTGGAACATCACAACCAACTGATGTCCAGCCCCTCTCTTCACACTGTTCTGAATCTGACAACACTGAAGACAGCGATGATTGGCACGGGGAGGAGACCAAGGAAGGTCCATCGAATGACACACTGAAATCACGCAAGACACACAATGGCAATGTCTGTGGTCAAAAAGATGATCTGCAAAAGGACATGGGGACACATGCAGGAGAAAAAACATTTACTTTTACAGTTGGTGAAAGGAACGTCAGCCATATAGCTGCTCTGAATACACACATGAGGACTCATGGGGATAAACCCTTTGCGTGTACAGTCTGTGAATTGAGATTCAGCCGAAAAGAAAGGCTGAAGAGACACATGAGGTCTCATACAGGGGAAAAACCCTTTGCTTGTAATGTTTGTGAACAAAGATTCAGTCAAAGTGGAACTCTGAAGAGACACATGAGGACTCATACAGGGGAAAAACCCTTTGCTTGCAAAGTCTGTAAACAAAGATTCCCTACAAATGGAAATCTGAAGAGACACATGAGGACTCATACAGGGGAAAAACCCTTTGCTTGCAAAGTCTGTAAACAAAGATGCACTACAAATGGAAATCTGAAGAGTCACATGAAGACTCATACAGGGGAAAAACCCTTTGCTTGCAAAGTTTGTGAACAAAGATTCAGTCACAGTGGAAGTCTGAAGACACACATGAGGACTCATACAGGGGAAAAACCCTTTGCTTGCAAAGTCTGTAAACAAAGATTCAGTGACAGTGGAAGTGTGAAGACACACATGAGGACCCATACAGGGGAAAACCCCTTTGCTTTTAATGTTTGTGAACAAAGATTCAGTCAAAGTGGAAATCTGAAGAGTCACATGAGGACTCATACAGGGGAAAAACCCTTTGCTTGCAAAGTCTGTAAACAAAGATTCCCTACAAATGGAAATCTGAAGAGACACATGAAGACTCATAGAGGGGAAAAACCCTTTGCTTGTAATGTGTGTGAACAAAGATTCAGTGAAAGTGGAACTCTGAAGACACACATGAGGACCCATACAGGGGAAAACCCCTTTGCTTGTAATGTTTGTGAACAAAGATTCAGTCAAAGTGGAAGTCTGAAGACACACATGAGGACTCATACATTGGAAAAACCCTTTGCTTGCAAAGTCTGTAAACAAAGATTCCCTACAAATGGAAATCTGAAGAGACACATGAAGACTCATAGAGGGGAAAAACCCTTTGCTTGCAAAGTCTGTAAACAAAGATTCAGTCAAAGTGGAAATCTGAAGAGTCACATGAGGACTCATACAGGGGAAAAACCCTTTGCTTGCAAAGTCTGTAAACAAAGATTCAGTGAAAGAGGAAATCTGAAGACACACATGAGGACTCATGGGGATAAACCCTTTGCGTGTACAGTCTGTGAATTGAGATTCAGCCGAAAAGAAAGGCTGAAGAGACACATGAGGTCTCATACAGGGGAAAAACCCTTTGCTTGTAATGTTTGTGAACAAAGATTCAGTCAAAGTGGAACTCTGAAGAGACACATGAGGACTCATACAGGGGAAAAACCCTTTGCTTGCAAAGTCTGTAAACAAAGATTCAGTCAAAGTGGAAATCTGAAGAGTCACATGAAGACTCATACAGGGGAAAAACCCTTTGCTTGCAAAGTCTGTAAACAAAGATTCAGTGAAAGAGGAAATCTGAAGACACACATGAGGACTCAAAACCACTGACATCACTAGGTAAGCATAACATGAAGAACACATTTGGAATGGGAAATAAAGTGGGGAAAATGGAAATAGTTTTTGTATGTATAACTTTGTAATGCTACTGATGTTTGTGCTCAACACTCTTGAAAATAAAGTATTCCATTGTGGCTTAATAGGTCATTTTTTATGTCAATCAATCAAGTCACCTTAATTCAAGTGTTGGATGCCAAATTATGTATTTTTTAATTGAAATTATGTTTTAGGGACATGTCATGTGATCTACCTGCTCAGCCTTTGTGATCTACTGGTAGATCGCAATCTACCTTTTGGGCACCCCTGAGTTAAGGGAACCAAGGGTTTACAATACATCATACAATGATGATGATGATTCTGCCCTTCCACCTCTGTGTCACAACAGATTTAGTTAGGTGAACTAAGAAAAAAATGCCTAGAAACCTCACTCACCATGACAAACGTTTTTCAACCAAAAAACAAGATTCCTGTACAGGATATCCTCACTGGTCAACAAAAAAACCTTGAAGACCCTAACAGGAGCCCTCATACAAGATTATGCATGCACCTCATGGAGTCATGGTACCACATCACCTCAAAAGGCCCTCAAAACAAACTCCACAGATTCAAGAGGAACAGCAGGAGATGGGTCCCAGTCTGGTCCTGGTGAAAATAGAACCTCCACAGATTAAAGGGGTAGAGGACGACCAATTTAAAATACCAGAGCAGACAATTGGTTTAACATTGACACTACTAGCGGTGAAAGGTGAAGACGATGATGAAAATAGAGACGCAAAGCCTCTACTTCCTTAATGTCAACGAAGTCCACACCCACAACACCAGAGGGAGTTCAACAAGCCACGTGCAAACCAGAATTGGCTCAAACAAGGGGTTAAATTAATCTCGCTATGCCACTAAAATGTGGAGCACCCTACCAACAGCCATTAAGAAATGCAAATCTCCTTCAAAACCACTCTCAAATAGCACTTACAGGCAACTGCAATTCGAATCTTGCCCCTGTAAAAAAAAGTCCCCCACACTGTACACATTTTCCCCACATTTTTTACTTTTTTGCACTGTATATACGATGATTTCCTTTTTTCATAGAAGTGTATATTTGTACGTCTTTAAATGTTCTGATGAATTGAGAATGGAGGACCCTGATGTAAACAAACTGTCTTAGTGCTTTTTATGGTTTATCCTCATAGCAGTTTTTGTATTGACCTGTACGATAATTTGAACTGCATATCATACAGTACATATCTACACTGTATCTAAACTGTGACTATGGATGGACCGTGTGTAAAAAAAACCTTCTACAAAATATCCTCCTGCTGTTTTGTCACAATCCATATACATACAGTATAAATAAATGTATAATTATAACAATCCATATATACAGTATACAGTTGGGTGCCACCGATATTGTCCCTTATCATTTGACCCATTTAGGCCTGACCTCAAAATTTAAAAAAATCCTTCTAAATCCTCCAGTTTTCTGAAATAAATATTTTCACGATTTTTCAAAAATAGCAGACCTACAAGCTCGTAGCGCGCCACTCGGTGGCGCGCTATGAGCTTGTAGATCTGCTATTTTTCAATAGCTAAATTATAACAATGTTTAAAACACCAAAAGGGGTTCCCGCCCAAAATGGGTTAACTGTCCTTTTGCGCAGATCACGCAAACCTCAGCAAAAAGAAAAGGACAATATCGATGGCCTCCAACTGTACATAAACGTATAATTATAGTATTCAGCATATACTGTAGTGTAGCGAGTCCTGGTCATTCCTCTTTGTAGGTTCACCTGTTGCTGTTTCGCTCCTTATTATTGTTTTGTTTGAGTTGTCATTGTTTTTGGTTGTAAAACTAAATACTCAGCAGGTTATCCATTTTTGTGATTGAAAACACCTGACGGACTTTAATTCCACCACTCGCAGATACTGTATGTAATCAATATTGGATCATTTTCCTCAAATAAATGAACATATAATGTTTTAGTCTTGTTTGTATAATTGGGATCTCTTTATAGATGTGAGTCTGATGTTTTAGGTCAAATGTATGCAGAAATATAGAACATTCTAAGGATTCACACACTTTAAGCACCACTGACACGAGTTAAAGATGATCATCAGGTATTATTATTAGGAAGATTTTTTTCAAAATAATTGTTATATTATGTTAAAATGTAGTTTTTATGTGGACACACCCACCAGTTCATTAAGTATGCCTGGTTTGCCTGGTAATCCAACTGAACTGAAGCCACACCCACAGCTGTTGTTGTATGATACGTGCCAATTTTTTCATTGGCACGTTTGACTGTCAAGGGTTCAGCCTCCAGGAAGAAACCATAAATACAAATGGAAGACATCATAGCACATACAGTAACAACCACACCCAGGGGTCTAATGAAGTACTGTCATTCAATGGAATGAACAAAAAAGTACTTTTTTGTTCATTCCATTGAATAAAGGTTACAGATTTGTAAAATACTGCAGGCTAGTCAAAACTGACTGCATTTCTGTGACATGAGTTGTATTGACATATTTGCATTTGACATCACCATTCACCATGGCAATACAATATAAATTATTTTATCATTTTATAATTTGATATTTTCTGGTTAGTGTTTTACCAGTGGTAGCCTATATAACACGTAACAACACACCTGTGTAGTTAGAGGAAGTCCTTACACTCCTATTTTTTGTTTGTTTTGTTTTAGATTTTCTTGCTTTGCCCTCGTCATTCATGGGTGATTGACAGGACAGCTAGTCCTTATTATTGTACTTTGATATGTTTTCGGAAACAACTACCGGTATGCTCGTTGCTCAGAGTTGGTCAGAGCTGTGTGTCTGGAGATCAAAGAGTGAACTCTGTTTGTGATGTCACCTTATGAACAGCTTGTTAAGTATACCCGACAGGCTTTTAAATAGACATAAACTATTTAAATATATTTATTGCCACTTCTATGCTAACACATCCATATGAGAATTAACCAACCCAACCTCTAAAAGCCTAAACGTAACCTCTAAATGTTTAATCCTAACCTGAATAATAACACAAATTATATTGTGAGGACCAGCAAAATCATCCTCCCACATGTCTATTTCTCAAATTCTACCGGAGACATAATAAGTAAAAACATTTAAAACCGTAAAAGAAAATGTGTTCCAGGATCACTCACAGCTAAAAAGGGAGAAGATACTTTATTAAACCAACATGTCTTCATCTACTATTTCCTAGTCGCGAGGATAAGTATAATAGAGCATACATGGGCAACTGGCGGCCCGGGGGCCCCACCTTCACTTAATGCGGCTCGCAGTCCAGACATGCAAACATGACCCATTTGAATTACTTCTATATTAGTAGCGGAATGATTAGTATTTACAACTAAATGTCATTGTCTTTTTGTATGTCCAATGCAATGTATTTGTATTGAAGTTCAGAAAGTTAACATGTATAACTAAATGCATTTGAAATAACATAAAAATGTAACTTTTCAGGATTCCAATTCAAAAATAGCAAAAAAAGATATTCAGGATTTAAATTCAAATATAGCAAGAATAGCTGATCTACAAGCTCAAAATGCGTCGCAGTGCGACGCGTTTTGAGCTTGTAGATCGGTTATTTTTGCTACAGCAGAAATGAAATACACTGTGGCCCTCTGGAGTGAGTGTGGAAATATAGTGGTCCTCTCCATCGTCAAAGTTGCCCACCCGTTGTAGGGCAGGGTTTCTCAACGATTTTGGCTGTGGGGACCCCCAGAAATGCTATGGCGAACGTCTCGCGACCCCCGTCTACGAAGTAGAGTCACAGGGCAGTATTATGCGTGTCTTAAGTACCAGGTCTTATTACTTAACTTAAGACCTGGAGGCATGATCAATGCCATTTGGCTATTCTGAGTGGCCAAACAGCATTGACCACGCCTCCAGGTCTTAAGTTAAGTCATAAGACATGGTACTTAAGACACGCATAATACTGCCCACAGTGTCCAATCTTGCCTCACAAGTAAAGAGTGCCGCACCAGTCCAGCACCATGGACAGCAGCACAGAGCCCGTGGCCACCATGGGACGGGATCGAGTACTGCACCCGCTTCCAGTGTTATCAACCGATAATCACCAGTAGGTTACTTATCAAGACGATCTTATCGACCTACTGCATGTAGACTGGGAGCCCTGGAACATGACAATGTATGTATAATATGTATAATCATGACAGTCATGGCACAACATCAGCCTGTAAAGTGCTACTAAAGCCTTACCAAGGTGCCACGGCTGTTAGACTTTGGTGGGTCGGCTATTAAGTAGCAAATGTGCTTTCCGCGTTGTTCAATGTCCGATCGTCGCCACGCTTTCCCTTGTATTCCCTTGTGTTTCCTCGGTTGTCACGTGCATTGTTTTGTAGCCAGTGGCCAAAATGAAAGCCATGACCATTGCATGTCTTCCCGCGTCTTCCCGGGGGATATTTTAGTGCAGTTGTTGTTTTGTTGGAGACTGAAGCGGAAACCACACAGATAACAAAGAACTTACAAATGGGCCTGGGCTGTGGTCGAGCGGTCCATGCACCTAGGCTGGTAATCCAGCCTGCGTGTCGCACGTTCAAGTCCCGATCCTGACGACGAAAAAGCCAAAAAAAAGAACTTACAAATGGCAATCTTTCTACTTTTCATTCAATACATTCTTCAATGTCTTAATGGCTAAAAAACAATGCACGTGACAACCGACAGGGCGGCGCCAAGGTGCAGTTGAAGGGGAAAGGAGGAAATACAAGTGTTACGACAAGTAAGTGCTGGCCTGGGCCGTGGCTCAGCGGTCCAGGCACCTTGGCCGGTAGTCCGAGTCTGGCAGTGTGCCGCGGGTTCGACTCCCGATGGTCTTTACTGCATGTCACTCCCCCATCTCTCCCCCATTTCCTGTCAGCCTACTATTCTGTCCCTCTATAAAAAATATAAAATAAAGGCGAAAGCCAAAAAAAAAAAACATTAAAAAAAACCAAGGTTTGAGTTTGGAACAAAAGTGCAGCAGAAAATCTAAATAGACTTACTTCTTTGAGCTGCATCCTTTGTGTGGTCCAGTTTGTGAGACTGTTCAGCTGGTTCCCTATAATGTGGAGAAGGTCCCGTTCAGGTTACTGCATCCTATTCATAGTCTAGTGTCATTGATCACTACCTCCCCTTTTCCACTTCCTCCCCGTCCTACTTCCTCCCGTTCCTCTCAATACCCATTTTGTATTGCATGCGGTTGTCGTTACACCACTCGCATGTTTTTAAAATGAAAATGAAACCAAATGGAACCGTAAGGGTCTACCACTGGTAGATCTACAAGCTCACCAGCACGTCACAATGCCACACTTTGTGAGCTCTTAGATCTGCCATTTTCAAAAGATTTTAATAAATATCAATACATTATGATACCTTGCGAAACGGAACATTCAACCGCACAATGTATACTTTCTACTTTTGGTACTTTAAGTACATTTTGATACCAATACTTTTGTACTTTTACAAAAGTATTGCTATCATACTTTTGAATTCCAGGCTTTTTCTTTTGTATTTTTAACTGCTATATTGTCCCTTAGTCTCGCACAAATCAGAGATTGTGGAATAGTTGTCATGCTACCCGAGACTACAGTTGGAGGCCATCGATATTGTCCTTTTCTTTTTGCTGAGGTTTGCGTGATCTGCGCAAAAGGACAGTTAACCCATTTTGGGCGGGAACCCCTTTTGGTGTTTTAAACATTGTTATAATTTAGCTATTGAAAAATAGCAGATCTACAAGCTCATAGCGCGCCACCGAGTGGCGCGCTACGAGCTTGTAGGTCTGCTATTTTTGAAAAATCGTGAAAATATTTATTTCAGAAAACTGGAGGATTTAGAAGGATTTTTTTTTAATTTTGAGGTCAGGCCTAAATGGGTCAAATGATAAGGGACAATATCGGTGGCACCCAACTGTATATTTCTAGATGCTGTTCCACAGCGGCAGGCACCACGGTCAGAACTGCAGCGGCTACAGTCAAGAGACCGTTGTCTCGTTGTCTCATCATTACACATGCAGTATAAATATATGATTAATATAAATATTCATGGCTTACGATCAAGCTACAACAAACAACCAGATGGCATTTAATTAATTAATGGGGAGAAAGAGCACACACACTTGTGCCGCTGTCTGCCGCCAGAAGACGGAATGACAAATCATGTCACAGCATGAACATAAACCGCAGCGATGTATACAATTCAGATGGAAATCAGAGAATTGTCCGGCCTTATAAATAATCCTATCGTGAGGACTAATGATGCATCTTTTAAAAAAATATTGCTGCAAGGTTATTAATATTAACGGGACCATACACAAAGCAACATATTTGAAAACAAAGTGAACCAAGTATGGCATGTGTACTTGAATCTGAGTTAGCACAATTATTTTCATCTCAATGGATTGAATGAATTGAGATACACACTTTGATCTCGCCGTAAAGCGGGTGCCTATGGGCTATAGTTCCAAACATTGCTCCTATGGCTGGAACTATCCCATTGAGATAGAATGAGCACTTCCGCATTCCATTAATTGTTACAATGGGAGTCAACGCTATAGTGTCGCCACTCTCTTACTATATTACTGTGGTCTGGGCGCTCCCGTGGCTTAAATCTGGGAGAAAGAATGAAATATTAAAGTAAACTGTGCAATTTTAGTAACAAAAAAAGCACACAGTTCAAAGGCCATTTTTGGGGCAAGTTTGCAGGAAACTGGTCTGCTTGGAGATACGGCTGAGGCACACAGACACAGTCAAGCATTGATCCTGCATGGACATGTATAGGGCAGACACAGGTTATATTCCTACTGTTCCTTTACAGTCATGGAGGCTGTGGTCTGGTCTGGATCACCTCCAACCCTCCAATAATCCAGACCTGACATACTCAGTCAGTACTACACACACACAGTATACCGTTTATTTTAAGGACGCTGCATCAGCTCCCCAGTCCAACCGCACCAGGTATCTCGTCACGTGTATAATGTTTTGCCTCGTATTGCAACAACAATACATGAAAATGTTCTCCCCGCCTGCATGTTAATCTTGTGCATGATGATGTAAGATAAAAATGATGTAAGATAAAAATCATCGTACATCAATCATCAATCATCGGAGCCATGTATAAAAATATACATGGCTCCGATGTCTCCCTCTTTTCCACATAAGCCCATCATCTGCAAATATTAATCTTCCAAAATCAACAGATACATTTGTTTTTTTTCAATAATTTTTATCCCACGAACACATTTTCTCACCCGTGTCAATTATCTAATGTGATCCTGGGCACCCTCCGCCAACCTGGGGAGAGCAACGGACTTGAACTCATGCTTCCTTCATGCATGAGTGTCCAAGTCCAAGTGTTACACCTGGCAGGGGGGAGTTTCCCTGGTTGGACGTAGCGCGTGGAGGGAACACGTTATTCCAACCAGTTCCTTTCCCCTCCATCAGGCGCCCCGGTTGGCCAGGGGGAGGCAGTTTAGAGACCCGGATTACTGCATGTTTTTGTGAGGGTACCTACCCAGGGGACACGGGGAGAACATGCAAACTCCACACAGAAAGACCCTTTCGCCAACCCCACCTCGGGTATGGGCACTGATGACGTGGAGGAGAGGACACGGCGCCAGCGCCCACAGCGTCCCCAGCGGGAATCGAACCCAGGACCTTCTAGCTGTGAGGCGACAGCACTACCAACAGATTTATAATAGAGTGCAACCATATATGATATAAATATAGGACATGTTTGCCACACTCCCCTGCAGGATATCTCAGTGTGGGACACCACAGAGCCACAGAGCCTCCGAGAATGGCAGATCTACAAGCTCACAACGCGTAACTTTTAGCTTTAGGCGAGCCGCCATGTTATGGCTGGCTCTGAGGCCGTCACAAAAAAGGGGAAACCACACCGGAGGACAATCCAGAAAGAAGTATTTTATTTACATACTTGTGAAATAGTAATTAAAGTAGCTTAAAGTTTCCAACTTAAATTGGCAGGGAAACATACTGCCCAAAATCTAGAACCAAAAACAAACAAACAAACAAGAGTTCTCCTCTGCAGCCGCTTCCTGCAGCCTGTGGACATACGAAGATCTGAAGTGTTGTGAGAGCACAGGTCTCTTAAATAGTGTTTGGAGAGACAATGGCCAGGTGTCTCCCCTTCCGCTAATCATCTCTGGCTCCACCCTCCAATCGAGCACTACAATGGACTGGTTAAAGGCACAGCCACACACAGAACCCCAGAGTAGACTAAAGGCCCAGGGGCCGTCACACCTTCCTTGCCTTATACTTGCAGTAATTATACCAATAGTAGCCATCTTCCTAAATCTACTGATGCATATTATACAAATATGTCATTTATAATAATAGAGAATGATATAAGGACTTACCACACTCCCCTGCAGCATTCCAATCTCAACCTTATGCGTGTTGGACATTTCTGTAGGCAGAAATGGCACCATGATGAATAAAAATAATAATACATGAAAAACAAGGCTTTCCTGTGCCTGTACCAGGTGAAGAAGGAAGGCCCCTCCACACCAGATGATATCTCCCATTGTGGGACACCAGAGGCTCTGAGGTGGGGGAGAAGACAGCAGGGATTCTCAACCCGTTTCATTTCAAAACCTTCAAAACCTGGCCATTGGAGGGCAGAAAAGTGAGGACGCCAAAAGTGATTGGCTGGAATGTGATGATGTCACTACTCAGTCTGTGTCTCATTCTTCACTTGCACAATGTAGGAGGCGGGACTAAGGGGGACGAGAAAATACTATAATTGTCTGTAGAAAATGACTGACTTACATGCACTCCAGTAGTGATAG
>NC_136793.1:52674163-52701663 GCF_951216825.1 Electrona antarctica
AAACGGAAACGGAAGAAATGTGGAAAATTACCCTGGCCCTTGAGAAATGTCTGTGTTTATGGTTAAAGAATATTTGAAGAGTTGGAGGAGGCTAAAATTATGAACATTTCTGAGACCTCTTATTCAAAGCTCCACGTGACGCCACGTGCCTTTCCAAGAAACCTTTGGACGTTGGAAGGAATAGTGAATGTATTTTGCTTCACTCCTGATTTATACTAAGTTGCAAAAAATACATACATCTACAATCTCACAATGCCTTGCGACTGAGCTTGTACATCTGCAGATCATTATTTTTTGTCCAAAAATTCTATGATGTCCTCACAAGTAGCCTATACAGCAGTGATATGTGTGTGTGCGTGCGTGCATGTGCGCCCGTGTGTGTGTGTGTGTGTGTGTGCGCGCCCGTGTGTGCGCCTGTGTGTGTGTGCGCTCGTGCGTGTGTGTGTGTGTCAGAGACGATGTTGCGGCGCATGTTTCATTCTCCTCCAGAGAGATGTGAGCTGATGCCTCTCTCTCTCTCTCTCTCTCTCTCCCCTCTCCCTCTCTCTCTCTCTCTCTCTCTCTCTCTCTCTCCCTCTCTCCCTCTCTCTCTCTCTCTCTCTCTCTCTCTCTCTCTCTCTCTCTCCGTGGCAGCAGTGTGGAGAGAGATGGAGGAGCCAGGCTTGTCCAGAATGGATGTCTCTTGAAGGCGTTTTGTTGTTGCTCACCCCCCCCGGACCCCCAGGGACCATTAAGCTGAAAATAATTGGCTGTGAATCTCCTCCCTTCATCGATCCTTTGGAGTCAGTGAACTCTCGGAGACACAGCGCGGCGAGAGAGAGAGGGGAGAGAGAGAGAGAGAGAGAGAGAGAGAGAGAGAGAGTGAGAGAGTGAGAGAGAGGAAAAGAGAGAGGGGAGGGGGACGCGCACACAAACAGGGAAATGCATGTGGGTATGCACGCCCCCCCACCCTCTCTCTCTCTCTCTCACACACACACACATACACACACAACGCAGTGTGGCATAAGACAGACGATGAGCCTCTACATACAGTAAAATGGAGAGAGAGAGAGAGAGAGAGAGAGAGAGAGAGAGAGAGAGAGAGAGAGCGAAGATGAAGTGGAAAAAAGAGCAAAAGCTAGAGCAAAGGAGAGGCAAGAGGCAACATGAGGGTTCAAACCGTGGAAGTCAGCAACTCGATACACGGAAGAAGCACTCGCTCGGCCTTAGAATAGCAGTCGTTGGTTCTCTCTGCGGAGGTTAAATCAAGTGAATTTCTTCAACTCTAAAAGATGTGTGTGTGTGTGTGCGTGTGTTTATTTATTTTTTTATTCTTCTTCTTTGGAACAGAGCCGGAGGAGAGTGGCCCTAACATGTTGTGGCCCGGCCCATTTATCTGGCGGTGACAGTCCCACTATACCCCCAGTCACAGTCAGTGTCTCTCTCTCTCTCTCTCCCCCCCTCCACCACCAATACAACAACAGCACCACTTTACTTTACTTTACTCCACAGGCTGAAGAGCAGCCACCCGCCAACAGAGGGCGCCCATGCCATTCCACAGATTCAGCCCCTGAGCCACAACACCACACCACTCCACCACTGTGTGCAAACCAATGCCCACCGGTGCCAGTGTTGTTTTTGGCCGCAAATTTAGATTTTTTATTTTAGTAAGTGTCTTTTGAAAAGTTTCCATTTAGTTTTAGTCACATTTTAGTCGCCTGGAATGTGTTGGTGTTAGTTTTAGTCGACTAAAGGTCATGAGATTTTAGTCGACTAAAACTAGAGTTGATTTAGTCGAACAAAATGTGTTTAGTACTGGGTTTATTTCTCACTTGCTGAATATAGCCGATCTACAAGCCCACAACGCGTCGTCAACAAATAAAAACTAGACTGTTAGGGAGGGACTAGTGGACAAGGGATCCAGTATAAGTAAAAGACACAAGCTCATGTTACACTTGGTTGGATGCTGAAAATAGCAGATCTACAAGCTCAATAGATCAGCTATTTTCAGCAAGTGTAAAATCAGTCATTATGACGGAATCAAGGCATAGATTGTTTTTTGTTGTTTTTTGTCATTCCATCATCATTTGAAGACCGGGTGTTCGGTCAATTGAGTCTCCTACCAGAGACTCAATTGAGCGATTATTATGGGCTCAGGAATGAGTCAAAAACTAAAACTAAATCGCCATGAATTCATGGCTTCATGGGGTGTGTAATTGATAAAACATAAGTTGTTTCGGGTGAACTATTCCTTTAACACACTATACTTGAACCCGAGTGGAATAGTAAGAGAGTGGCGACACGCTTTGATCTCGCCGCAAAGCGGGTGCCTATATGGGCTATAGTTCCAAACATTGGAACTATCCCATTGAGATAGAATGAGCACTTCCGCATTCCATTGTTACAATGGGAGTCCCCACTATAGTGTCGCCACTCTCTTACTATATTACTCTGACTTGATCATACTACAGCGGCACACAAAAGCATCAAAACGCGACGCATTTTGAGCTTGTAGATCTGATACTTTTGCATTTTATTTTTTAATTCTGAAAAGTAACCGTTTTGGACGTATGACGTTTCCACCCGACAGAGACGCCTATTAATAAGGAGTCATTAATTAGCCGGTGTGAGGATATTTCAAGGTTTTCCAATGCTGTCTCTGTGCTATAATTAAGACATTTTGTCAGAATGAGTGACGCTATCTTGGAACAGTATATTGGAATCAAGACTGAGGATTCAGGAAAACTGGGGGTCAAACTGGGGGTCCTTGAAATGAAACGGGTTGAGAATCACTGCTAGAGCCGTAAAAATCTTCTCTTGTGGGGGGGTCCCTGCCGTATCTTTTCAAATGGGGGTCCGCGGTTTAATAAGTGACAATTTGGGGGTCCTTGACATGAACAAGTTTGGTAACCACCGGTTTATACCGGTTGGTCTGGTCCCACCAGTCGCTACGAGTTGGAATAAAAGATGGATATGCCAAACTAACAGTTCCAAAACGTATACTTGGATTCATACACCGCATCAAGGCTAGAATGACGGTGCCCTCTTGATCACGGGGAATCACAAGTACTTCCGGTTTGTGGTTTCCTGCCCGATGACGATGACTATACAACATGACGTAAGTTAACATCCGCTCCCGACCGGATCATAAACCCGAAAATTGTATGACTCCCAGGGTACCTGCTACTGTACTGTTGACTATACTCTTTGACTACAATCAGTGTTGACTTCGTCGACTAAAACTAAGACGAAAAATGTTCGTCGACTACCTTTTTTCACTGACTAACACTAAATGGAGACTAAATGAAAACTAAGCTATGATGAGTAAAACTAAATAGGCTATACTGACAATTTCGTCAACAAATAAAAACTAGACTAAAATGTTAGGAAGGGACTAGTGGACAAGAGATCCAATATAAGTCATTTTACACTTGGTTGCATGCTGAAAATAGCAGATCTACAAGCTCAGTTATTACGACGGCATCAAGGCCCGCCAAAATGCATTCTTTAAACTTCTCAGGTTGATCAATGATATGAATACGAACATTTTTTGTATTGCAAGTTTTCATGAAATCCAATATGGCCGCCTCAATATGGCCGCCACAATATTAGCACCAAGAAAATAGGTTTTGGCTCTAACTTCTGAACCAGATGAGCTAGAAATGCAAACTTGGTGTCTATTTCATGGTTTCTGACCATGAGAGACTCAATGGAATACCTATTTGTATTATTGGGTGTGTCTGGACCCTTATTGTGCATATTTACAAGATGGTGGCTACCCGAAATAGTGCTTTACCATGATTTCTACCATGATACACCGGTCAATTTCTTTTCTGGAAATCCAATATGGCCACCACAATATTAGCCCCCATTAGCCTATAATACGGGTGAATAGGGCAACATTTTTAACTGAGGGATATTTCCACGAAACTTCACAGGTTGATCAATGATATGAATACCATATTTTTTTGTATTGGAAGTTTCCATGATATCCAATATGGCCACCACAATACTAGCACCCAGAAAATTGGTTTGGCTCTAAATTCTGAACCAGATGAGCTAGAAATACAAACTCAACGCCAAGCCGGACATCCCTTCCTTCACTGAGTATGGATGGTCTCTCAGTGATGGGAATGCAGTCCCCTGTCCATCTACAGAGCCAGCCTGGCCTATGTCAATGAACAAGACAATATCATGTAGCTGTATCAAAGGCTGCCAGAAGATCTGTGCATGTGCCAGGGACTGGAGACAAGATGCAGCAGGAGCTTCACTCCATTCCTGACTGGGAATGGCTCAGATGCATCACCATTCTCTTGGACTCTGGCTGGCATCCTGTCATGAAAGGATGCGATGAGAGAGATCAATGTCCCTGGACAGCCAAACTTGCCAGTGATCTGCCATAGGCCCTCACAAGTCACAATTGACTGTGTGAAAGGCCTTGGTGAGGTCGACAAACACCATATTGCTCTCTGCACTTTTCTTGCAGCTGTCAAATGGAAAAGATCATGTCACAGGTACCTCTGCCTCCGTGGAAACCACATTGGGATCCAGGGACAACATTTTCAGCATGGCTGATTAGCTGGTTGAGGATGATTCTTGCTAAGATCTTTCCTGCGATGTTCAGGAGGGCTATACCGTGATGGTTATCGCAGTATGCCCTGTCCCCTTTCCTCTTGTAAACATGCACTATGGATGCGTCCTTGAATTCTTGAGGGACTTCCCCCTCTTCCAGATTACCTGGTACAGGTGCCAAGCCTCCATTCTTGTAGATGTCTGCGGGCAACCCATCACCTCCTGGTGCCTTTCCAGAAGTGGTTTGTTGGAGTGCTTTCACTGTCTCTGCACTGGTGGGGGGGTCAGCCAGAAAATTATGGTATTCATATCATTGATCAACCTGTGAAGTTTCGTGGAAATATCCCTCAGTTAAAAATGTTGCCCTATTCACCCGCATTATATATATATAGCCTATAGGCTAATGGGGGATAATATTGTGGCGGCCATATTGGATTTCCAGCAAAGAAATTGACCGGTGTGTCCATATAGGTTGTGATTCTATTGGGTCATAGATATTTCTGGTGGACAACCTTTGATGTTATGGCAAATGCAGGTATCCAAAAAGGGGTGGTTTGCCCCCCTGGGTAATAGGAACTGACAGGAAATGTAATGTCTCTTTTCTTTTTCATGTTTGCAGCCATTTTGACAATATGCAAGCTCAAGAATATATGTTCCTTCTGTGCCATGACTCTTAGCCAATGGATTAATATTGATTGTGTTTGCCAAAACAGTCAACAATCATGGTAGAAATCATGGTAAAGCACTATTTCGGGTAGCCACCATCTTGTAAATATGCACAATAAGGGTCCAGACACACCCAATAATAAAAATAGGTATTCCATTGAGTCTCTCATGGTCAGAAACCATGAATTACACACCAAGTTTGCATTTCTAGCTCATCTGGTTCAGAAGTTAGAGCCAAAACCTATTTTCTTGGTGCTAATATTGTGGCGGCCATATTGTGGCGGCCATATTGGATTTCATGGAAACTTGCAATACAAACATTTTTCGTATTCATATCATTAATCAACCTGAGAAGTTTCGTGGAAATATCTCTCAGTTTAAAATGTTGCCCTATTCACCCCCCATTATAACTAATAAGGGCTAATATTGGGGGCGGCCATATTGGACTTTCGCACAAAAATTGACCGAGTTGTCCATATAGGTTGTGATCCTATGGGGTCATAGATATTATTTCTGGTGGACAACTTTATATGTTATGACAAATGCAGGTTTCCTAAAAAATGGTGGTTTGCCCCCTGGGTATTATCTGAAATCCCAGTTGAAGAGAAGTTTGTATGTGACAATTTGTACAAAAAAAAATCACACCCGTGTAAAGTGAGGGGCACTAACATATTACAGTCTAACTCATGTTGATTAGGTGATGTAATGGGGGTGTAAAACAAACTGTGTCCGTCTGTCTGTCTGTCTGGGTGACCTAAAGTGGCACTGCTGAGCAGCCTAAAAGGGCTTATTGCGTGGTCCCGTCTTATCGCTGCTTGCAGCTGTATTATTATTTATTATTATTATTATTACTACACTTATTAACGGTTGAGATTTCAAGGATACACGGAGACAGAGACAGAGACAGAGAGAGAGAGAGAGAGAGTGAGTCGTGGGGGTTTGCCATTGTGGGCATTCATCTTCAATTACCTCCCTCAATCTTCATGTAGTCAGCTCTGGATTTAATTAAATCTATAACCATCTGTCTTCATCGTTTCTGTTGTTGCTTTGCTGGAGGAGTGTTTGTAAGCAGCGCTCGCATCGCCCCGCACTCTCATCGTCAATAACACATTAAGACCCGAGGCTGATTCTAAAAAAAAAAAACACTTTTCTGAAAAACCTATGTTTCCATATCAGTGGTGCTCAAACTATTTCATTTCAAGGAGCCCCACAATTCTATGTATTTGGCCGCCGACCCCCCATCTGACAATATGTTGTTCCAGGGGCAACCAGACAGAAGCAAAGATTTGAGTTAAAAACGTTCGCTTGTGAACGGATATATATTCAAAGATTTGCACACATCTACAAGCTCATAGCGCGCGCTGCACTCGCTATTCTTCCAACAGCTACGGTTTTAAAATAATGGTTAAAGTGGTCAAAAGCTACTGTATGAAGGTGACACAGGTGCGTCCTCGGGTCTAAACGGGATAGGGCTCGGCTGAGGGGGCTGGGCGCTCTCGGTGAAGAATTGATGGGCGCCGAGGACACGACAGGGGGTGTCCGTTTTTGGTATCACTCACTCTTCAGGCCGCGCGCATGCGCACACACACGCACACACACACGCGCACACACACACACAGTACTTCATCACCATGAATATGGAATATTATATTTACATAGCCCCCGTCCGTCCGTCGGCTCCGTCCGTAACATGACACCGAGGTAATTAGGCCTCTTCATATTCATACTTCAGAAATGACATGAATAATAATCTTTGCAACCCCCCCCCCCCCCCCACACACACACCCACCATCACCGCCCATTGAAAAATAGGTCAGGGATAATTGAATTTGTTTATCGTATTTTCTCCCATTAAGAGTAATCAGATAAGTACTGGGCAACGACGACGGGCCCTCGTGACAACGCGGTCCGTCCACTGCTGATGAACCGTCACGTTAATTGAAGTTAATGGCCAGGGAGGGGGGGGTGGGGGGGCAGAGAGCGGAGGAGGGATAGGAGAGAGAGGAGGGGAGGATGGTCTGGATGGATGGATGGATGGAGGCCATGAGAGGGCAACGTCTTTGGTCCCCTTCTGATTGAACGGACGGGGCAAGGGGAAGTCCGTTCCAAGAGGTGAAGTATAGTTTGGGGACGTGCTAAATGTGAAGGTCAGTCGCGTGCCGGCCGGCGCTACACAGCAGATCTACAAGCTCCTATATCTATGGCGTCGGCTACTATAGGCCTGCACTTTCAGCGCGCGACATGTTCGTCAAGCGGCTTGACAGCCTGACCCCGGGCCCATTTTTTATACATTTATTAAAGGAGGTGAAGTTCGGGTATATATATGGCGGTCGCCTCGACTTGGAGCAAGTGTGAGGGGGGGGGGGGGGGGGGGGGGGGGGTGTTTGAGCGAGCAAACATAAACACATGAAATATTTACCGAGATTAACTATTCACGAGTTCCCTACCATGAGCGTAGCCATAGCCCCGGCTGTCTGTGTGGGAACAGGATATAGTGTAGCATAAGCTGTGACAGTGATCTCAACGATGCATACACAGGCCACAGCGGCTGGGGGGCGGAGCAGAGAGAAAGAGCTCTGTTCCTCCTCGTCATTCTAACGATGGAAGAAGAAAAAAAGCTTGCTCATGTTAAGTCCGTCTCACTTCCTGCCCTAAAAAGAGAAACAAATCAATCACCTCCCCGCGATCCGATGAACCCTCCCGAGGGATTCGGCGAACCTGTGGAGGGGAGGGAGGGGGGGGGGGGGGGTGCTCGTTGAACTCCCAGCATGCATTGCATTACCACGCACGTGGACAAAGGTATATACCTGGCAGAGCCGTGGCCCTGTGGAAGGAAGGAAGGAAGGATAGAAGGAAAGAAGGAAGGAAGGAAGGAAGGAAGGAAGGAAGGAAGGAAGGAAGGAAGGAAGGAAGGAAGGGAGGAAGGAAGGGTGCGGCCGTAACAAGGCTTGACGGCCGGGGAGCTCAGGAGGAAAGCAACAATCAATAGCTTAGCCCCCGGGAGGGAGGAAGAGAGTATGGGGAATGAGTGTGTGTGTGTGTGTGTGTGTGTGTGTGTGCGTGCGTGCGTGCGTGCGTGCGTGCGTGCGTGCGTGCGTGCGTGCGTGCGTGCGTGCGTGCGTGCGTGCGTGCGGAGGGGGGGGCACAGACTTCAGAACCAATCTCCTCTTTAGGTATCAGAGTGTCTCACTTCCTCTCTCTCTCTCTCGCGTGTTGCTTGCTCTAAGTGAGGGGAGCAGTAAAGAGGGAGCCTGTGGTGACAGTCAAATGAACAGAGGCAGTAAACCACTGGCAGAGAGAGAGAGAGAGAGAGAGAGGGACAGAAATGGAGAGAGAGAAATGGAGAGAGAGAGAGAGAGAGAGAGAGAGAGAGAGCCCTTTGTGGTGCTGATCTGTGGAGGGAACCTTCTCTCTACACTCCTCTACTCACAGCGGTCTACGGAACGCTTCCTGGTGGGTCTGTCACTTCCCCTCAGGCTCTATGTGTGTGTGTGTGTGTGTGTGTGTGTGTGTGTGTGTGTGTGTGTGTGTGTGTGTGTGTGTGTGTGTGTGTGTGTGTGCGCGTGTGTGTAACTGCGTGCGTACATACACATGCACGCTCGTGCATGTTTACGTACGTATACGTAAGGGAGTTTGCAGGTGCACTCCTGTGTGTGAACGAGTGTGCGACTGCGTGCGCACGGTGCGCGTGTGTGTACAGTTATGTAGGGAAATGTCAAGGTGCGCCGCGTGTGTTTGTTTTTGTTGTGCGTGCGTGTGCACGTGCGCCGCGCGCTCGCGCCCATTTCATTGCCTGCACACGATGGCCTACTACTACTACTACTACGGCTTTGTGTGCCCGCGGGTGTAAAGAGCAGCGCACGGGGGTCACGCTCACGGGCAAGGGCGTGTGTATGTATGTGTACAACAGTATGCAGGGAAATCTCAGGTGCACCGCATGTGTTTTAGCTGTACGCGTGCAACGCGCGTCGCACGCGCGCGAGCGCCCATTTCGTTCCGTGCAATGTCCTGCACAAGCCAACATGGCAACATTTTTGACAACTTTCCATTTTTTGCCACGGACATACAACATGAGGGGACAAAAACATTAACAGAAACGCAAGAATTTAGATAGCCCTGAATGACCATAACAGGTCTGTAACTCAGAGTGTTCGAATGGAACCAAATGGACCCGTAATGGGTCCATCACTCTCAGAGTGTCAAGGATTTGAGAACCACTAGTAGACTCTAGGGCTCCATTTTCGTCACCGCTAAACCCCTTATCCCTAAACTTCTTTGCCTTTTTTTTTTACTATTTTGCTAAACATTTTTGAATAGTTAAAATGGCCAGTCTACAAGCTCACAACGTGTCAATGTAGATTGTAGGTTGAACTATTCAATAATGTTTTTTTCAAAATAGTAACAAAAAAGGCAAATAAGTTTAGGGATAAGGGGTTTAGCAGTGACGAAAATGGAGCTCCTAGACTACTAATGTGCCATAGTGAGTGTCACAGTAAATAATTGTCATATTCTGGAGGAAAGCTGGAGACAAATTCAGTAAGTGGCGGTTATGATAAAAAAAAATTAGAACATAATTTTGTGTAAAACTGAAAATCTAAAAGTTTGCCACGGACAAGACCCATAAGTCTTTGCCACATGTTGGTGACCCCTGGCGATGACCTATACACACACACACACACACACACACACACACACACACACACACACACACACACACACACACACACACACACACACACACACACACACACACACACACACACAGGTGTAAATAGCAACGCACAAGCTGGGGTCACGGGCGAGGGTCGTGTGCGTGCGTATGTACGTGCATGTATTGTGTCTGAACGTTCATGTTGTGGCATCATTACGGCACACTGTATGTAGTACTGTACGGTACAGCGACCTTTTTGCTGTAGCAGAGCAAGGTGGCGTGGGGGGGTTGGGGGGGGCTGAGGGGGTGCATTCGGGTGGGGGGGGGGTCGCTGTCGGTGACACGAGCGCGGGGGTGGGGGGGTTGCGGGGGTTACACAGGGGGGGGAGGTTGGGGGGGGGGGGGGGGGGTCGTGTCCCTCAGAAGTCATGTCACCCCCAACCCTCGTCACCCCAGGCTGACCTCCCCTAAGTAATTACCCCTGTCACTCCGTGCCCTCTCCGCCCGCCCACTCCCATACCCCCCCCCCCCCCCCCACCCCACCCCCCTCCTCTCCAAAAACAACATCAGCGCCATAACCCATAGATAGGTTGATGCCACTAATCACTCCCATGCACTGCCCCCCTGGTCAAGACTGCCCCCCCCCCTTCCCCAATCCCAACACACACACACACACACACACACAAGTCCCCTCGGAAACCCCTCCCTGCCTCCCACACTTTATATATATCGTCGCAGCTTTATTACGACGAGCCTGCGTGTTTAGCATGGTCGGATCTGCGGCATGTGTGTGTGTGTGTGTGTGTGTGTGCGCGCGGCGTGCGTGCGTGTGTATACGATATCTGCATAATTCCCTAGCCGCTAATTGCGGGTGGTGGTTTGATTGCATGGGAGTATGGCCGCCGGAGGAGGAGGTGATTTTAATGGGGAGACACGAGATAATGGCTGTGCCCTCTCTGACCCGACCCGTTTTGCGCCCGAGCCTCATTAGGGTGATCAGGGAATGCCAGTCAGGGAGGACCGTGCCGCCCTGGGGGGGGGAGGGGTGAGAGGGCAACACAATGACACGCTTATTTATCTAAGGACACCTATACTTGGAAATGTTTCATTAGGGTGTCAAAACACCCCCCCCCCCCCCCCCCCCCCCCGAAAAGAAAACACACGTCTTTTGTGTGCTCGCCGGAAAGTGAAAAATGATATACAGGTAAAAGTTTTGTGGTCGTGTCTGCAGTTCTCTGCTCTCTTACCCTCTGTCTATCAACCTCTTGCACCGTATGCAAGAGGTTGCATCCAGAGTCTTTCGGGCCGGTTTTAACACTGTCAAGAGTTGAATGAACTCTCTGGATGTTGCCGTGTGGTAAATATTATTTCGTGTGGCTGCTGAACTCATCAGTCTCAATCTGCCTTAAATCGTACTTTTAAACCGTTGTCGTGAACCGGAAATAGCCGAACTATAAAGCTAATAACACATCGCAGGTTTGGATCCAGAACTAGAGGAACTAGAATCGGTTCCAACACATTTGGAAGCGTTTCTGGAACCAGGTTTTTAATCATTACTTCACGTCGGCTATACAATTACAATTCCGGTTGTTCTCAAAACTTTCAAGGACCACCATACTGTAACTCTGAGAGTGTATAAGGGTCCATTTGGTTCCATTTGTACACTCTCAGAGTTACAGACCTGTTAGGGTCATGTTATGTACAAACCATAGAGGTAGCAGCGCACACCAACAGTGGGGAGGTGCTGAAACTTGAACAGAAAAGAAGTCGCACAACTCATAGTCACGATGCATTTTAACTTACGACTACTACCGTTGACAAAAAATGACTTTTTCAGGGTATCAACCAGAGTGTAAGGGTCCATTTGGTTCATTTGTACACTCTCAGAGTTACAGTCCAGCTGTTTGTAACCCCCTATAGGAATCATTGAAGGAAACCGTTAAGGAATCCAAATCGTTAAAACTCCTAAAAGGTTCCCAACCCTATAACTGTGATGCGTTGTGGGCTTGCAGATCGAGTATTTTCTGCGTGCAACGTGCACCGTACAACGATGTAGCCTACTGTACAAGTGAACAGGTGCAGAGCCACCCGGTTTCAGAACACGCTCCGCAACCACGGCTGACGCTCTGTGCCAATTCTACATCTGGCGATGACAGACCACTGCTACTGTAACGCGCCAAGACTCCATATGCTACGAGACTGTTAAAAAAGCTTGGAACACAAATCTATTCAGAGGGAGCCTGTTCCTGTGCTGCCGTGCGCACAGGGCCCAGTGGTGGAAACATTAAGTACTCACATATCTTTACTTATAGATGTAAAAGTATCAAGTGCATTGTATCAAGTGTAAAAGTATCAAATTGCAAAGTATCAAGTGCATTGAAGAAATGCTCTCTCTGTTACAAGTAAAAGCCGCATTCAAAAATGTCTTGAGTAAAAAATAAAAATAAAGTATTGGTATCAAAATGTACTTAATGTGCCAAAAGTAAAAAGTATACTCATTATGCAGAATGTCCGATTTCAAGTTTCCACATATAAAATGTATAAATTAATATTTTTGAAAAGATGCGACGCATTGCGAGCTTGTAGATCGGCAATTTTCAAATGGCCAAAATGTATACAGTATATAGGGCTGAATGTGGTTATGTTTTGTAATAATACTCTAAATCTACGAAGTAACTGAGGTTTTCAGATAAATGCCGTGATGTAAAAGTACAATATTTGCCTCTGAGATGTAGTGGAGTAGAAGTAAAAGTATAAAATTGTAAATGGTCCAGTAAAGTAGGCTACCTCAAAATTGCACTTAATTTCTTTTTTCTTTTTTTCCCAAAATTGCACAGTGCAGTACTTAAGTAAATGCACTTTATACTTACCACTGCGTACAGGCTGGCTATGCTGAGGAGCTTCAAATGCTCCAGTCGGGGCCCAGGCAAGGCGAGGCGAGGCGAGGCGAGGCGAGGCGTGCCAGCAGAAAGTCATCGGAACCCATAATCCTTTTCTTTGATCTCGTACTCCTCGACACTTCCTCCTCAGCCTTCTTCTGCAGGAGAGAGCAGACCTTCAGTGGAGGAATCACTCTGTGTGTGTGTGTGTGTGTGTGTGTGTGTGTGTGTGTGTGTGTGTGTGTGTGTGTGTGTGTGTGTGTGTGTGTGTGTGTGTGTGTGTGTGTGTGTGTGTGTGTGTGTGTGTGTGTGTTGACATCAGTATGCACACACCACGCACGCACACACACGCTCGCACATGCACACACATGGGTGTGAACATCATGGGAGATGTTCTGACATCTCCTCAGAGACATTGTTCTCATTCATGATTTTGTTACATGCTGTAGGGAAACCTACAGCATGAAAACCTTGTATGTCCCAAAAAAAAGAAAAGAAAAAAAGAAAAGAAAAAACCTGTGGCTTTTCAGGAAGTGGGAGAGAGAACCTGCATGCGTTCCAAATCCAATGGAGCCAATGTGGTTATTATTTTATTTTAGCCACACAAGGCCTTGTTAGTGCCTTTCATCGGTTCAATGTTTAGATAATATAAAACCCCCACACATAATTGTGTCAATTAACCACATTCGGTCACAAAATTGTTCAAAAATAGCAGATCTACCAGCTCAGAGTGTACGAACGTGTCACAATGTGACGAGCTTGTTTATTTTGCGTGTCACTCTTGTACGACAAAGTATAGTTGAAATATGGAGATACAAGGTTTCTTCATGACAGCAACGATTTGTTGGTTTGTGTGTAAACTGGCGACGGAGACAGCTAGGGGAGCGGTCACACGAGGGGTTCAGTTTGACAAGAGGAAATATGAAATATACGGTTATGTTTGGAGCAGGGGATACTGTGCGCTTTTGGGCCGTACATCTTCCTGTAAGCGTGACACTGGTCTCAATAAAAATGGAGGCCAGGGACTGGTAAAACTTTACTGAATAGTTTTGCATTCATTACCAGGAGGCTTATATGCAGGACTTGGAATTGTTCAGAGAGAAGCATGGTGGTTGAGGAGGAGGGCTGTGTGGTCTGGTATGAAATACTAGTTTTAGGAAAAGGGCGGCTGTGGCTCAGGAGGTAGAGCAGGTCGTCCAATGATCCATGGGTCAGCGGTTCGAATCCTGGCTCCTCCTGTCTACATGTCGAAGTGTCCTTGGGCAAGACACTGAACCCCAAATTTCTCCCGATGTGCTGGTTGGTACCTTGCATGGCTTCCGCCGCAATCGGTGTATGAATGGGTGAATGTAATGCACAATCTATGTAAAGCACCTTGGATAAAGGCGCTATATAAAAGCTATCAAAAAGCATTGAACGTGTTGTCTCCAACCAGCTCTCTCTCCATCTCTCACATAACAACCTGCTGGATCCCAACCAGTCCGGATTCAAAAAGGCCCACTCCACAGAAACTGCCCTGCTGGCAGTCACAGAAGCACTACATGCTGCCCAGGGTGCTTCCCACTCTGCAGTCCTGATTCTCCTAGACCTATCAGCAGCATTTGACACAGTGAACCACCAGCTGCTCCTAGACACCCTAGCGGATCTAGGCATCGGCGGGACGGCACTAAAGTGGTTCTCCTCTTACCTCACCGACCGGACCTACCAGGTCTCCTGGAAAGGTCTGTTATCATCCCCCCGAACCCTCCAAACTGGGGTCCCACAGGGATCTGTACTTGGTCCCCTCCTTTTCTCACTGTACACTAAATCCCTTGGCACTATCATCTCTGCTCACAATATATCCTATCACTGTTATGCCGATGACACACAACTGTTTCTATCCTTCCCCCCCTCTGCCACCCAGGTGGAAGAGCGCATCACTGCTTGCCTGGCTGACATCTCACAGTGGATGTCCTCCAACCACCTCAAGCTGAACCCAGACAAGACTGAGCTTCTCTTCTTCCCAGCTAAGTCCTGCCCGATGCGGGAGCTAACTATTTCCGTAGACAACGCCCTGGTAACGTCTGTCCCAACAGCCAGGAACCTTGGTGTTGTCCTGGACAGTCAGCTCTCGTTCAAAACTCACATCACAGCTGTCACTCGATCCTGTAGGTTCACACTCTATAACATACGACGAATTAGACCGTTCCTCACCCAGGAATCATCCCAGCTCCTAATCCAGACAACAGTCCTGTCAAAACTTGACTATTGTAACTCTCTCCTTACTGGCCTACCGGCATGTGCACTGAAGCCTCTCCAACTGATCCAAAATGCCGCAGCTCGCTTGGTCTTCAACCAGCCAAAATTCTCACATGTCTCCCCCCTGCTCCGCTCCCTGCACTGGCTCCCGGTCGCTGCCCGCACAGAATACAAAACTCTGATGTTGGCATTTAAAGCAACCAAAGGTATGGCTCCCCCATATCTTGCCAGCATGATTGAACCCTACAAACCCTCCCGCGCACTCAGATCAGCCAACGCAGGGAAGCTGGAAGTACCCTCACTAAAAACGCCGGGACAACGCTCCACACGTCCCAAACTCTTCTCCCTTCTGGCCCCAAAACTGTGGAATGCACTTCCCGTTGCAATCAGAACTGCAGCATCACTCCCGATCTTCCGCCGTAGTCTGAAAACCCACCTTTTCAGACTCCATCATGGCCCATAGCACTTACCCTACTCCCCTTAGACAGCACTTCTTAGACTTATATAGCAATTGAAACAGACTTATAGCATGTCATGAAGACAGCACAATAAGTGCATTGTATGTAGTCATAGCACTTCATAGTATATATGTACAGCATAGTATAGCATATATGTATAGTTTATATGTATAGTGTCATTATATAGATATGTTATATGCATTTTACATATGTGATGTATTCCCATGCTTTTTGTTCTTGCTTAATGTAAGTCGCTCTGGATTAAGAGCGTCTGCTAAATGCCTAAATTGTAAATTGTAAATTGTAATATAAATGCACCATTTAATTTATTTCATTTAGGAAAGGACATAGTAAAATACTGAGTGTTATTACTGTGATAACAGTGATTTTTCTACAAGTGGTCCTTTGAGGGGGTTCCAGGTGGTGAAGAGATGAAGTTGGTAACTAAATGGACCCTTATAGATCTTTAGCGTAAAATAAAATATAAATATATATATAATAATTATATTTACAAGAAGTCTACACAATTAGAGAATGTAGAAGAATTGTTATTTTGATTAACGTTTCCCTGTTATCTCTCCTATGGTAGTTGGTATCACTATCAATACAGCATGGAATTGTGGACAAAATCTTATCCAACGATAACAAAAAATGTTAGCCTATTTAGTTTTGGTTCAAATGTCATCAAAGGGTAGTCTGTGGCTCAAATACAGAATAGATAATGGGCCTTGATATGAAAACCACTGCTGTATAACCCTGAATGTTTTATTATTATAATTATTATAATAAATTACTATAATGGAAGTGAACGGCAGTGCACATGCACGATACATGTCTAGGAGCGCTGAAGAAGGCATGGCCAAGCAAAAAAAAGAAAAGGAAAAGGACAAAAAGGATCCCGTTTTATCATCATACTATAATCATACTATAATTCAGTCAATGTCTGAATGTGTGTCTGTCTGTCTGTCTGTCTGTGTGTCAGAAACACTGCCGTAGCTCCTCACTGCCTGCACCAATCACTCCCACTTTTCACACAGGCATTGGCCATAATAATATGGAGGTCTTAACGAAGCCCTTTTTTCAATTTAACAAATTATAGATTAATAATGAATTTATTAGTGAATTAAAAACGCAACCAGGGCGCAGTACCCCCCACGGAGGCAATATCTCACAACGGGTAAGGGCTAGTATAATTAATTTGGACTGCCACTCCCAATAGCAGCTTTTCTGTGACATATATTCATATTTTTAATTCATAATTTTACTGCCAAAAGAAAAATCTGCGATATACACACTATATCTCATTTTGACGGGGCAAGACTATAGTATTGGGACAATCAGTCCTGATGGTGGTGGTAACGTCACCATTATGCCGATTCTGACCAAATAGAGCGAGTGAGCGATGACCACTTCCGGTTTGCGATCAAAATATCCGGTAGTATCTTTGCTACTGTGCAGCACTATCAGATGTCCGGAATGCTAAGCTATCATCGTATTTTTCATAACTAAGTCAAATTAAGCTCTAATCAAGCCCAAAATATCACATTTTACGCAGCGATGCATGCGCGATCACGCGCGTGCGTGATCGACCGTGCACGTGCGGATTTCGGCCGGTTTTAGGAAGATTACATCGTCCGTTAGCCAAATTAGCCAAAAGATGCTACATTTTGTTATATTAAGCTCCCGATTATAGGGAATTGAACCAGCCCGTCAATTCCGTCAACGGAAGGTTTGGATTTATTAATCCAATCCGTCAAATCCATCAACGGTAGTTCAAGGGTTAAAACAGACCTAAAGACGCCTATACACGTACTTAGCGCCCTGCGGTTTGATTAGAAGAGACGTGTATACAAGTCTTTAGCACTAAATGTGTTAAAAAAACGTCACAGGTGTTCACAAAAGCCTGAGTAGACGATACAATGACTCACATTTAATTTGAAAGTGAAATATCCGGTCGCTTGCTTGTGGCAACCGGTACGATGGGTACTCTGACAACAAGTAGAATGCATTCCCAACTAGCATCTTTCCCCACTTGCACCGTTCGTGATTTGCGTCGTCCCCGAGTAGTGGTGGCCCAAAGGGCAACGGCCTGAGGTTCTATACCACACACACTTATTACATATACTGTACAGACGGACTCATACTGTACTGTATGCCCCCCACACACACGCACGCATGTGCACACACACACACACGCACGCACGCATGCACGCACACACGCGCACACACACACACACACACACACACACACGATTGTGTACACACAAACACACACAACAAACAATTAAGCGTGTACTGTGTACACGCACGCACGCATGCTCGCACACACACACACACACACACACACACAAAACAATTAAGTGTGTACACAAACACACACACACACACACACAGGCACACACACACAGGCACGTGCGCGAACGCACACACACAAAACAAACAATTAAGTGTGTACAGTGTGCACACACACACACTCACACCAAAACTGATTTATTAAAAGTGAACAGGGGGCGATAGGGGGGGAAAGTGAAATCAATAGCGGTTCCCTCTCAGCCTCAGTCAGCGGAGAGTTAAAACGCTGTTAAACTCCAGCCGAGCGGCCGTTCTCCCTAACCAACCGACCAGCCTCGCAAAGCATTGATTTTATATTTAGCTCCCAGCAGTGATACGTCTTCCAATGCACACGGAACGCACCGAGACTCCACCGCCTGTCAGCACATAAATCACACCCGTTGAGAGTGTGTGTGTGTGTGTGTGTGTGTGTGTGTGTGTGTGTGTGTGTGTGGAGAGAGAGAGAAAGAGTTAGAGAGAGAGAGCGCTCTCTGTTAACAGAATTAAACTCTTACTTAGTCCGGCTTCCAGAGAGGTGAGCGGACAAAGTCCTGACAGCATACTATGTGATGCTTCCAGCAGAAAGACTAGTGCGCTGCTGGCTGCCTGGAGGAGGGGTTTATCTTCATTGTGTGGATGTCACTCACTCAGTGGAAACAGAGGCACCATTTCATTTAGGTATGATCCTGTCGGGAGCGGATGATAGTCGACAGGCAGGAACAACAGGCGGCAACTCCCTTTTCCCTTTTTTGATGAATTGAACATGGTGGACCCTGTTGTAAACAAGTGTAATGCTTAATTGGGTCGTCCACTCACAGTTAACAGCCTTTGTATTGAGTTTGTGCTTGAAATGTACTGTAATTCTGCAAACTGTTAATACAATTTTCAATCAATCAATCAATCCCTCAAACCGATTTTTCTGAATAAAAGCTACAGGCTACGAAAGCTTTTATTGTTTGAGGGAAAAGGAAGTTGCCGCCTGTTGTTCCTGTCTGTCGCCTACAAAACAATACTACAACATGACGTAACAATATCATCCGCTCCCGACAGGATCATACAGACTTTTGAAACAGAGACCAAGCTTTCCTAGCCTGGTGAGGCGAGGTTACTTAAAGCCACACTATGTAACTTCTTGACATCATTATGTCCCACAAAATTATAAAGCAAAATGTGTTTAAGCCACATAGGCTTTCAACCCTTTTCATGTTAAAGTCCATTGGATCAAAGCAAACAAAATGGTAGGAGCGCACACCAAGAGTAGGGAGCTGCTGACCACGGGAGACAAACATTGTTGCGAACGCAGTGATTGCGAACGCAGTGATTGCGAATGCAGTGAGCACTAACTATAGAAGCTGGCCTAAACTGTCTGTCTGTGTGTGTGTCTGTCTGTGTGTGTGTCTGTCTGTGTGTGTGTGTCACGCTGTAACACCACCGGCCCGCCAAACAACACACTTTGTTGTGTTGTTTATTAGCAATTTAAGAAATAAAAAATAGGGTCCATTGACTTCCATTGTAACGGATTAACAGCTCTCAAAGTCACTATTTTAGCACATAAATGAACGCAACAAAAGCTGATTCTGACAGTTTATGACATCAGGAAAACTCATGCGGTTTTATTTTTAATAAAAAACGTCAACTTTGTCTTGTTTTGACTAATTTGTGTAGAAAGAAGATCTGGTAGGTATGCCTACGCCGACCGAATCACTGCTGTGAAAAACGATCTGATTGGACCAAAACTGTACACCACTTCCTTATTGGAAATGACGGGGATGTAAACACATGGATTTGATCTCGTCCGCTTGTCACTAAAAACATACACAATGGACGTGTTTGAGGGAGACACTTTAGAAGACACTTTAGAAGAAGTGTGTAAAGTGTCTGTGTCTGGGATTGCTCATATGCGAGGCTGCAGCTGGATGCATCTCAAACAGCGTGGAGACTTCTGTTTACAAACGAAACCTCGCAAGACGACCCGCGAGAGTTGGGAACGCCGTAGCACTGCTTCAGTCTATCTCCGACTAAAATAGTAACTTTATGAATCTATCTTAAAAGATGAAAATAAAACCGCATGAGTTTTCCTGGTGTCATAAACTGTCAGAATCAGCTTTTGTTGCGTTGGTTCATGTGCTAAAAGACTGACTTTGAGAGCTGTTTCCCCGTTACAATGGAAGTCAATGAGCGAAATTTCTAATAAACAACGGAGAAAAATAACTCATGGAATGGACTAGTTTGCCCATAATAAGGTAAGAAAACAACCCAAACCTCTAAAAAAGTGGTCTTACCCTTTAACTTAAAAAAAAACTTAAAAAAAAAAACTTAAAAACTTAACTTTGCGCGTCTTACTTGTAACAGAAAGGAGAGGTCGCACAACTCGTAGTCCCGATGCCAAAAATACTTTTATCCCACGATTTTGTAACCCATTTTTTCACCCCTGTGTCAATTTTCTAATGTGATCCTGGGCTCTACACACCCTCCGCCAACCTAGTCCCCATATATGGGGGACATGGGGAGAGCAACAGACTTGAACTCATGCTTCCTTCATGCCTGAGTGTCCAAGTTGCTCCTTGACACCTGACAGGGGGAGTTTCCCTGGTTGGACGTAGCGCATGAAAGGAACACGTTATTCCAACCAGTTCCTTTCCCCTCCATCGGCGCCCCGGCTGGCCAGGGGGAGGCAGTTTAGAGACCAGGATTACTGCATGTTTTTTGTGAGGGTACCTAGGGGACACGGCCCGGGGAGAACATGCAAACTCCACACAGAAAAAAAGACTTCTTATTTACCAACGTAACGGTATGAAGTCCATTGATGACATTTATTTAGCCTCTCAGACCTAAAACTAAAACATGTTTTGTTGTCGTTGGATAATATTTTATTATGTTATTTATAACAGGCAAACGTTGATCAAAATAAAAATTCTTCTACATTCTAGTGTAGACTTCTTGTAAATTAACAAATGTGGATGTTTAACAATAATGCAACTCTTGAGACTGACCTCAAATGAAACCAAATGGACCCATTTGGTCCATTTGTTGTGAGCTTGTAGCGGAACTACAAGCTCACAACACAACTGTTCACCTAAAACAGGGACATCAGAGTTAGTTAAAGATGTGATTATCTCCGAGAATGTATACAAATGGAACCAAAATGGGCAAGGGTCCATTTGGTTCCATTTATACAAGATTTTATTGTATGGGTGATAGATCCATACAATAAATAGATCTACACATTTGTGTAGATGTGTCATCATGAGTCACTCCTGAGTAGCCTCGGAAACCCAGGCGTTTTTATTTCCAGGGAGAGAAAAAAAAAGGTCTGGGACCGAGTCCACTTCAATCCGGCATACAGTAGTGCAAACGTCAATCACTCTCTGCTGATTTCTGATATAGTCTGCACCTTTGTTAAATGCACACACACACACACACACACACACACACACACACACACACACACACACACACACACACACACACACACACACACACACACACACACACACACACACATTCTTAATGCCGATAGATGAAGAGTAGACAACTCAGGAAATTGCAGGACTTCATGATTCAGGATTCAGACATCATTATTTTATTCTCAGTAGATGGTCAGTACACAGAATGGCAGCATCACTGCCTCCCAGTCCCCCTGCATCAATCCCCACACACACTTATATTGACAAGCAATGTTCACAACGGTAACAACAGATAGACAGACAAATCCTTACATGGACATAGGTCTTGTTTAGGTACCAACAGATGGTCGACAAACAAATCCTTTGTTAGGTTTTGTTAGGTGCAGTCTAGTTTGGGCTACTTGTAACTAGTTTTGGTGAGTGCGGTTGCATGAGTTTAACAGGTGGTACTCAGTGGGTTACAATTCCCCTTCTACTAGTAGGCCACATTAAATTAATCAATACTATAGTGTTATGAATCTTTGCCACCACAACACACACACACACACACACACACACACACACACACACACACACACACACACACACACACACACACACACACACACACACACACACACACACACACACCTCTCTCTCCGTCGCTTTAATTAATTAGCCTCATGTCATGCAGCTGCGTGTAGTTTCTCCTATGCCGTAGAAAGCATAGGTGAGTTCCAGTCTACTCCTGAGTGTCACGTAATATAACTCTGAAAGTGTTGACATGGACCTGTACGGGTCAGATTTTTACACCGTGGATGTGAACGTGGACCTCTATGTGGACCTCCCACCCACGGGCCACAGACAAGGTCAGGGAGAGGGAAGCGGATGAGGTTGCCTCATGGGCACTGTGTCAAGCTTCCAGAAGTGATGGCGAGCCCACCGTGCTGTGGCATGACAGTGGAGCCCGGAAACACGGCAGAACCCTGGGCTGGACCTTATGTCTTCTTCTTATCCTTTTGGCTTTTCCCTTCAGGGGTCGCCACAGCGAATCATCTGCCTCCATCTCACCCTGTCCTCTGCCTCCTCTTCTCTCACACCAACTAACTTCATGTCCTCTTATACTATACACATCTTCTCTTTGGTCTTCCGCTATAGGCCTCCTACCTGGCAGTTCCACTTCCAACCTCAACTTCCTTCTACAGTAGTGATATACTCACCATCCCTCCTCTGTACGTGTCCAAACCATCTCAGTCTGGCCTGTATCTCCAAAACATCTGACATGCGCCTCATGACCCTCTGATGTACTCATTCCTTATTCCTTCCTTATACTTATTAATTCATTATTATTATTATTTATGTATTACTTGCGTGAGCAGAGCGTGCGCAAGTAATGTTTTCGGCTGCGTATGTCGTTGACACCCTCGGCCAATCAGGGTGCTGCGTGCGTACATCGCTCGGCCAATCAGAACACGAGTTGTTGTTATTGCGACCGAAGGCCACAGTTAAAGGTGTAGTGAAATGAAAAATACGTTTTTCACACTTTTAGACCATATCCGTGGTCATATGGGCATACCTAACAATGGATGCAAAAAAAAGGGTGCGTGTTTTATATCAAAAGCCCTTTTTAAATAAATTCCTTAAAACGAAAACGTGCTGCGTGATGACGTGTAGAGATACACATCAATAAAAGCCAATAAAAATGAAGCTCAACCATTTGATTCCCATTGCTGCACGTCCGTCAAACACAGCTTTTACTGATTACAGAAGTACTCAGTTTTTAATCTTATTCAAGATGACATCCAGACAGTGTTTTACTCGGTTTAAACGTAATCATCACGCTAGTAAAATATGTATATAGGTTGTGTACAGGTTCGAAAAAATCCCCTGGCTTTGCTGCCCCCGGCAGCCGGCGAAGACTAGAGTTCTCAACAGGCCCACCTGTCCATTCCAACCCAAAGTTATTAGTGCAGTCGCGCCCGGCAGTCGGCGAAAACTAGTGTAGATAGCTACATAAATGCAGAGATAAGATTTACATCAGAAAAAATAACTAAACATGGAGCTGCGACATACTAGCGGCATGTCCATGGGGTGTACTTGTAGGCTACACCAAGCTGCCTCACGCTAAGGAAACAGGAGATATATAGGCTCCTGCTCTGCATGGGCTTCAGAGCTCGGCAAGGCTTACTTGCACAGAAACATACTCACAAACAATACTCACAATAAAGTTTAAATTCTGATTTTGACCCTGACGCTGGATAGGCTGGAGTGGAGGGCAGCGAACCGAGCCTAGACTGCACCCTCTCAGCTGTGTATTGTCATCATGTATACCAGGTGTTTTTCAACCTATTTCATATCAAGGCCCATTATATATTCTGCATTTAAGCCACGGACGGAGCGACAGGGGCGGTATTGCAGTCGCTGTACTGCACTGTTGTGACGAAAAGAGAGCTGAGCCAGAAGGCAAAGCTCTCTTCGTTCCTACTCTCACCTATGGTAATGAAGTGTGGGTCATGACCGAAAGAATAAGGTCGCGAATAAAAGCGGACGAAATGAGTTTTCTTCGACGGGTGGCTGGCATCTCCCTTAGAGATAGGGTGAGATGTTCAGTCACACGAGAGAGACTTGGAGTAGAGTCGCTGCTTCTTCGCCTTGAAAGGAGCCAGCTTAGGTGGTTCGGACATCTGGTTAGGATGCCTCTCGAGCGTCTCCCTAGGGAGGTCCTCGAGGCACGTCCCACTGGGAGGAGACCCCGGGGCAGACCAAGGCGCAGTTGGAGGAAACACATCGACGAAACACATTGGAACATCTCGGGATCCCCCAGGAGGAAGTCACTAATGTTGCTCTGGAGAGGGAAGTCTGGAACACTCTGGTGGAGCTGTTGCCCCCGCGACCCGACTACGGATAAGCGGTTGAAGATAGATGGATGGATGGATGGACCACCATTTTCAAGCACAAGTAGTCATTACTTCATACGCTGGCACGGCGCATACACATCAAACGGCGACATATGCATCGAAGCACTGGACGAAAACTATTACTTGCACGCTCTGCTTGCGCAAGTAAATACTAAAGTCTGGTTATAACTGGCTGTCAATGGTGACGTAATTAGGATAGGTTTCAATATTGGTTAGCTAACAGGTAACATATGTATGTAAGTTGTAAGTTGAAAATAGTATATTGTGGTCACTTGGGTTGTTTTATGTGTATGCCGTGGTATATACTGATTTTGAGTGTGACGTAATGAAGATATATCAATGACGGGATATAACCGGCTTTCGATGGTGACGTAATAAAGATTACATACATGTACAGTACAGTATACATAGAGGCATTACCTTTAATCCACCCGACACTGAAACATATCTTTATTACGTCACCATCGAGAGCCAGTCAGAGGCGTCTGGGAGAAATGCGAGGCCTTGTGCGATATGTTGGGGGGAACAATGTGCGAGCGAGTTAGCGCACATGCACATTTGTGTAATTAATTAATTCATTAATTAATTCATTAATTCATTAATTCATTAATTCATTAATACTTACTTTTGCCTTCACTTTCCTACAAATATTATGCCAGGTTCTCATCTCCAATGAGTAAGAAATTGACATGCACTGCCCAATTTAGCGGCTTAACAGTGTGAATGCAGAGATTGTGGTCCACATTATGTTATTTTATTTGTTGTAAGGAAGCTATAGTTATTAAAAAAAATAAAAAGGCTTAAAAAGGCTTAATGTGAAAAAATATATATATAGGCTACTGCACGTTTTACACTTAGTTTACACATGTTTGAGAGAGAGAGAGAGAGAGAGAGAGAGAGAGAGAGAGGTCGTCGGACAATTTTCAGAGAGAACTCTCGGGGCCTCTAACCGTCGTGCGTAGCGCTAATAACCGCCCCTGCCTATTTTAGCTCCGACTCTGAAATGGAAAGTGTTTATTTTTATTAAAAAAAAAGAAAAAAGAAAACGCTGCCTAGTGCGAGGCACCATTCGCACTACCCTAAAATCGGCCCTGGAGCCAGTTATACCCCGGCATTGATACATATCTTCATTACGTCACTCTCGAAGTCAGTGTACCACGGCATACGCTTCAAAGTGCCGGATAAACCACCTTACTTGCGCACACTTCTTTGCGCAAGTAATGACACTGATCACCCCCTGTATCGCTACTTCCAACGCATGCCATCTGGGCGAAGGTACAGAACCCTGGAGTGGCAAAAGGTTTGTTTTTGCAGGAGTTTTGTGCCCTCAGCCACTGTGCCATTAAACAAACTGCCCTGTCGATACGACCTTTTTTCTATATGGTAATCCGTTTTGCCATATTTGGTCAATAAACAGATATCTGCCTTCCCTGATTGGCCGACGTTAAACCCATCGACGTTGCAGATTGGTCTGTGCCGCTTAACCCGATATAAGAGGCAGGACACCATTGTTCAGGGTGATTCTAATTTAGACAACGTTCCCATAAAAGGCGAATTGGCCTCCATTCTTTCATAGATCACAGGGTTTCTTTCACTGACCCGAGTCTGCAGTGGGAAAATGCTCTGCTGGACGTCGCATGGTAAAGGACCAAAGACGGACCGCCACTTGGCGGTGACCGTGGGGCACAAGGTGTACTCGTTCGGAGGGCCCTGCTGCGACGACACGGAGCACGTCTGTGTCCACATCTTCAACACGGTGTCTTTGCGCTGGGCCAAGTTGCCCTCGCCGGTGGTAACGACGACTGGAAGCGGAGAACCGCGGCGTCACCCGGACGTCCCCTCGGCGCGCCGCCACCACACGGCCGTGCTGATAGAAGACATCGTCTACATCTGGGGAGGGTATCCATACTGCAATGTGCTTTACGCGCTCAACGTCGACGGCCACAGATGGTCGAAGCCCGTGGTGTCGGGGAGCGTCCCGGAGGCGAGGTACAACCATGCGGCCTGCGTCTCCGGGACGGCCATGTACGTGTTCGGAGGAAACACGCTGCTGACGGGATGCGTCGACCACATCTGCAGGTTGGACGTCGACACGATGGTCTGGTCTTTAATCAACACTCGAGGCACTCCGGTTCCCGTGTCGGCCACCGTCATTGGAACAAAGGTGTTTGTATTCGGGGGCCTGGTAGACTGCAACACCCTCAGAGTGTTTGACACGGAGACCAACGCCTGGCTGAACACACCTTTGGCACGGCCTCATCCTCAACGGCGCTGGTGGAACTCCGCCTTCGCCTACGACGGAGAGCTGTACATATTCGGCGGCCGCTACTGGGACCAGAGGTTCAACGACGTTTGGAAGTTCAACCCGGAGACCTCTGCCTGGAAGAGGGTCGAGTCCAAGGGGAAACGGCCGCGTTCGTCGTACAGCAGCGGCATGTGCTGTTGCGTGGCGGGAGATCGCGCCGTCCTCTTTGGAGGATACAACAACGCAAACCACAGATACGCCGACGACCTCTACGTCTTAGACTTGAGTCCTAGTCTGAAGACGTTATGCGAGATGGCAGTCATTCGGTTCGGTCTGGAGCAGTCCGAACTTCCACACGACATCCGGTGGGAACTGGCCGCCATGACTACCAACAACAAAAGAAAAAACAACATAGCTCGAGTGGATAATAATAATAAAAGAAGAAGATGAAAATGAAATTAGTCATGGACTAGTGGGCTATGTGCACGAGACTTTTCGGTCCAACAGTTTGTGGGATTCACTCCAGACTAGCCTGGCCCAGCCTGTGTGTTCTGGTCTAGAGGGGCGGATGCCAGCGAAACCACCGTGGTGGATCTTATTGGTTCACGGATCTGAGAGCCCGCCCCCGCCTCCCATCCCCTTCCCGGTAGAAAACGGCGGGGAACACTGACGTCACCAAACTTTGGAGCGACGCCACTCTGTACTGCTATTAGTTAGCGAAATACAAGATGGCTTCCACTTCCTATGCCAAATTTTCCGATGGGTTTCCATAGGCTTTTCATTAAATTAATCATAATGTGAACGGTACAGAGGCTAGCCCCAGACAGACAGACAGGCAGACAATCTTATAGACGGCTAGTCTCCTACAGAGCCATGCTATAAAAATAACTGGCCCAGTACAATTGGCCCTCACAGAGGGCCGGCTACATGATGCACTGACGTCAAATATTGGAGGTTTGGACAGAACGTTCGTCTTCGCCAGATCTACTGCAGTGGTTCTCGAATCGTTTGCCAAGGACCCCCCCCGGTTGATGTATTGTATTTGGCCGCGGGCACGCATCTCAAAAATATGTTGTGCCTATAATGTTCGATTTAAAATATGCATTTTGGAACAGCCAAAGTATAGTAGTAGGTCGGGAGTGGCTTATTGTCGGTATATCAGCCGGTAACACGCGGG
>NC_136793.1:52711663-52734148 GCF_951216825.1 Electrona antarctica
TTGGTGTTAGCAAAATCGTGAAAATATTTATTTCAGAAAACTGGAGGATTTAGAAGATTTTTTATTTATTTTGAGGTCAGGCCTAATTGGGTTAAGGGCCACCCCCGAGATAACGAGATAATCTTACCTTTGTCCGATAGAACGACATTTGATTTATCGTGTTTTTTCCAGGAAAATAAATAATATAATTAGCTTTTTTTTTTTTTTTGCCATTTTTAGCTAACGACTGATCACGTCCATGTAAAAACTGCCAAAATCCCTGCGTGCACGCACGCCGTCTTTATTTGCATTATGGCTCATAATCTGCTCAAAATGTGATATTCGGGGCTTGATTATAGAGCTTAATTCGACTTAGTTATGACAAAAACTGTGATTGCACGGACAATCTGACTGCATTACTGTGCTGTGAAATGACCGACATTCAGTTGGTAAACATCCGCTATAGTTTTTCAGGGTCCTAGATCAAAAACGTTGGGCACATTCGAGCTACCGCCCCCTTGTCTTTTCTTAATTATTTATTGTAAAACACTTTGGTACAACTCAGTTATGTGCTATATAAATAAAGGTGGTATGGTATGGTAATCAATGAAAAGTAGCGTATGACTAAATAACAACTATTATAGATCCTATACTGGAACACATATACAGCTTCTGGTTTGCATTTCCTGAAAAAGCCACGTATACAGTTGTTCTGGACATACGTGGTTCCTGCAGCCCGACGGCAGCAACATTAAGCATGATTCACAGGCTGTGCGAGACATGGTGCAGATCACACTGACTTTTGTCTGACAGGCCGCGGGTGAGCGGGTGTGTATACAGATTTGTCTGGCTACTGAGCATTGTGCGAGCGGCGTGTGTGCGCTTCTGTGTGTGTGTGTGTGTGTGTGTGTGTGTGCAGCAAGTGAGGGATGTGTGCCCGTGCGTGCGTGCGTGCGTGTGTGTGTGTGTGCCCGTGCGTGTGTGTTTTGAGGCAGTGCTCTGGAGGTCCGCAGAGAGGTGGTGTGACTGCGCTGACATGTGTCCGACAGCGTGGCTCGCTCCTGGGCCTCCCTCTCACACTCCACTGGCCGGGCTCTCCCCAGAGCTCCATGCATAATAGAGCAGACCACAGACACACACCGCCCCGCATGATAATTCACCAACCCTCACTCACTCACTCTGCTCTCTCTCTCTCTCTGTGTGTGTGTGTGTGTGTGTGTGTGTGTGTGTGTGTGTGTGTGTGTGTGTGTGTGTGTGTGTGTGTGTGTGTGTGTGTGTGTGTGTGTGTGTGTGTGGTGTGCGTGTGTGTGTGTGTGTGTGTGTGTGTGTGTGTGCGCAGAGAGAGCATCCTGGACTGGATACTCACTCACCCCAATAGTATATCTGTGTGTGTGTGTGTGTGTGTGTGTGTGTGTGTGTGTGTGTGTGTGTGTGTGTGTGTGTGTGTGTGTGTGTGTGTGTGTGTGTGTGTGTGTACGTGCATATATACGTGTATTCTAGTATGTGTGCACGCACGCACGCACGCACGCACGCACACAAAAGACCACAGTGTCTGTCACTGACTCTGGACCACAGTGTCTGTCACTGACTCTGGACCACAGTGTCTGTCACTGACTCTGGACCACAGTGTCTGTCACTGACTCTGGACCACAGTGTCTGTCACTGACTCTGGACCACAGTGTCTGTGACTGACTCTGGACCACAGTGTCTGTCACTGACTCTGGACCACAGTGTCTGTCACTGACTCTGGACCACAGTGTCTGTCACTGACTCTGGACCACAGTGTCTGTCACTGACTCTGGACCACAGTGTCTGTCACTGACTCTGGACCACAGTGTCTGTCACTGACTCTGGACCACAGTGTCTGTCACTGACTCTGGACCACAGTGTCTGTGACTGACTCTGGACCACAGTGTCTGTGACTGACTCTGGACCACTGTGTCTGTCTGTTACTGACTCTGGACCACTGTGTCTGTTACTGACTCTGGACCACAGTGTCTGTCTGTTACTGACTCTGGACCACAGTGTCTGTCACTGACTCTGGACCACAGTGTCTGTTACTGACTCTGGACCACAGTGTCTGTCTGTTACTGACTCTGGACAACAGTGTCTGTCACTGACTCTGGACCACAGTGTCTGTCACTGACTCTGGACCACAGTGTCTGTTACTGACTCTGGACCACAGTGTCTGTCACTGATTCTGGACCACAGTGTCTGTCACTGATTCTGGACCACAGTGTCTGTCACTGACTCTGGACCACAGTGTCTGTTACTGACTCTGGACCACAGTGTCTGTCTGTTACTGACTCTTGACCACTGTGTCTGTTACTGACTCTGGACCACAGTGTCTGTCTGTTACTGACTCTGGACCACAGTGTCTGTATGTTACTGACTCTGGACCACAGTGTCTGTATGTTACTGACTCTGGACCACAGTGTCTGTCACTGACTCTGGACCACAGTGTCTGTGACTGTATCTGGACCACAGTGTCTGTATGTTACTGACTCTGGACCACAGTGTCTGTCACTGACTCTGGATCACAGTGTCTGTGACTGTATCTGGACCACAGTGTCTGTCTGTCACTAAATAAAACGTCTGGGTTTCCGAGGCTAGTCTGTCACTGACTCTGGACCACAGTGACTGTCACTGACTCTGGACCACAGACGCACATGCACTAGTAGGACGCACATGCACTAGTAGGACGCACATGCACTAGTAGGACGCACATGCACTAGTAGGACGCACATGCACTAGTAGGACGCACATGCACTAGTAGGACGCACATGCACTAGTAGGACGCAGTGGTTTTCAACTTTTTTTCATATCAACGCCCATTACTGTTTCAGCATTTGAGCCACGGACCACATTTACACGTTCTGACCCAAATCTAAATAATGTTTTTATAGTTGGATATAGGATTTTGTCCACAATTCCATTCTCAAATGATGTAGACTTCTTGTAAACTCTAAGTAATGCAGATCTTGTTTAACAATGATTTAACTCTTGAGAGCGTGCAAGAGTACGCTCTCAAGAGTTAAAGATCTATAAAGGGTCCATTTGGTTACCAACTCTCCATCATTTAGCTCATCATGGAGCAGCAGCACTATGACAGGTGTCTGAGACTCCACAGTATATTCACACTATGTTGCGTTCACACGAGGCAGATGCAAAGCATGCACAGCATGTTTGTCGCTTTGTATATCCGTCTGTCGCTCACACGGTCGTTGACGTCATCAAGCGTGTGCGTGCGTAGTGACGTGTGTCGGAGGCGCGGCGGCCGGAGAATGAGAAAACAACAACAACAAACAACAACAACGAAGCCTCGTAGCTTAATTTGCATCTGGAAGTTGAACCCGGCTTTGTAGCTGTGCATCTGTTGCAGCAAGCAGCTACAAGCGTCGGATTTGCTTCGTATGCTTCACGCCGCTGCGTGGCTTCCATTCACAACGAATGGCAGACCGTGTATCTTTGCGTCTGGCCTGCAGTGCGAACGCACGTTGATGGATAGATACATCATTATATTCATCCGGACACTCACCAAACCAACACACGGGCACCGCCGGTCACGAGGACGTCCCCACATTAACATATTATGTGGATGCACTCAAGAAAGACGCCAAGCACCAACGAGCTGGCCAGATGTATGGAGAGCCGGGACGTCTGGAAGCGACGATGGGGGGCTTGGGGGGGGGGGACCACTTAGAGAGAGAGAGAGAGAGAGAGAGAGAGAGAGAGAGACTCACATATTACATATTCAGACATACCGGTATTAATTATAATGTCCATTGTTGAATACTGTGCATTACTTTATATACTCTGTGTTGATAAATTGCATATATGCGTACATGCATCTACTGTAGCCACCATAGTACAGATTTATTTTTTAAATTTTTTTAAGATATGTTTGGCCGTTATAGATAGTGTTACAGTGAAGGATAGGACAGCCAGGAAACAGGGAGAGAGAGAGAGAGAGAGACATGCAGCAAAGATCGTCGAGATGGGGATTCGAACCCTCGGCGCGCTGTCAGGCTGGCTGCATTAGAGCCCATTGTGTGTGGTGTGCGCCTGGACCGCTAGGCCAGAGGGCTCCCCTTGATATATGTATGCACGTAATATTCATTCATTATATTTACTGCAGTATAGACATATAGCGATAGATGAGTATATACGAATATTACATATTCACTGCAGTACACTTCACTAATTTCAGGTGACACGTTCCAGAACGTGACGACGTGTGAAAATGATCTAAAATGCGTAGCTTCAAACAGCCATGTCTGTGTACTTGCATACCGGTATTATGATTGCTGTCGGGCAGAAACCCGTATGTATGTCCATGTTTCATTATTTTTTAGGTTTTATGTCATACATTATTGCTCTATTTCGTCATACAAGAGTGACACACAACAGTACTAGTGAAAATAGCAGATCAGGTCAGCTTGTATTTTCACTATTTCAAAATGTTTTTTTACAATAATAATAATAATAATAATAAGGTTTTGGACATACAAAGATTCCGCCCAACAGACACACACACACACACACACACACACACACACACACACACACACACACACACACACACACACACACACACACACACACACACACACACACACACACACACACACACACACACACACACACACAGGTTTCCATTGCTCACCCCAGTGCAGTGGAATGCAGCAGCGCTATAGCATATATAGCCCCTGACCTCAGCACTCTGCTTAACCACGTTGCTCTAACTATATCCCACCACCAGCAGCATATCTGATGAAAAATGGTCTCGTTCTCTAAGGAACAATTATGCTTGCGACACAGTCTGCACCGCAGCAGCAGCAGCTATAGCCAGGCTGGGGGGGGGGGGGGGAACACACACACACACACACACACACACACAAACAGGGAACGAACGAGCCGCGCTGACTCTCCTCCTCCTCCGCTGCAAATTCAACTGTACAGCGAGCGAGCGACTATGTGGTCATTATGTCTATATATAGTTGTGCTGCTTGTGGCCTTCATTAGGGGCTCTCATTTAGTGTGTGGCTCCTCCGACGCTGCCCTTTACCGCGTGGCGCCATGGAGCAGGGTGAAGGAGGACCCCCAGATCTCCCTAATAACCCATTCGGACCTGAGGTTAAAAAAAATAGCAGATGTACAAGCTCGTGTATCGATGTATGTCTGAATCGAGCACGTTTTATCTGCTATTTTTTTAATAGCCAATGTTGCCTGAAGAAGGTCTAGTGACCTTCTTCAGGCAACATTGGCTATTCAAAACTGAAAGACTGAAAGCTTGCAATAAAAAATGCCAGATTGTGCAGATTTGAGCCTCCCGTTATTCTTTCATATATCTAAACTTTTGTGACTCCATGCAGCACCTCACCCAAGTCTATCGGCAGATGATCGGCGGTGCATGGCTTTTCCCCCCTTTTTTTTGTCTGAATAGCCAACACTAAAATAAATGTAAAACAAATGACACAGCCGCTTTCCCGGTTCCAACGGCATAAAGGTCCCTTCATTTGGGTCTGGAGGAGAGATGAGCTGCCACGCGCTTCTTCTGTAATTGTTATGGCATCGTTATGGAATGTCCTTTTTGGACATTGAGGATAATTTAATCCATTCAGCACGGGAACCCCTTTTGGTGTTGAAAAACATTGTTATACAAAAAAGAGCAGATCTGCGCAGATGCCGCGCTATGAGCTTGTGGAGCTGCTATTTCTTTTGAACAATCTTGAAAACGTGCCGCAAACCTTTGAATATACATTCTTTCAGAGCGAACGTTTTTAACTCAAATCATTGCTTCTGGGGGGAGGGGGGTTGAGCGGTCCCTGGAACAACATATTTTCAGATGGGGGGGGGGGGTCGGCGGCCAATTACGTATATTTTTGCAAGGTCCTCCACATGAAAATGTTTGAGAACGACTGACATACAGTAGATTTAGAAGACATTTGTAGAATCGTCCTCAGGCCTAAATAGGTTAATCCTCGGCAGAGAGAGAGAGAGAGAGAGAGAGAGAGAGAGAGAGAGAGAGAGAGAGAGAGAGAGCGAGAGAGAGAGAGAGAGAGAGAGAGAGAGAGAGAGAGAGAGAGAGAGAAAGGGGGGGGGGGCAGATATTCATAGGCTGTCAGGGGGCGGCCGGGGAGGGTGGTGGACATTCGGCTCAAAAATCCACTCCTGCATTCCAACGCGGACGGCCGGGGATGTCTGACACGTCCCCCGCGGAAGGTTTGACATCTAAGGTACTAAAGCAGGCTGGTGGTGCAATGCCCACTGGCACGAAGGGGCACTCAGACCGACAGACACGGCTTGACCATGATCATGTTCGGCTCAGAAACTCTCCTCTTGTCAAGCTGAAGGACACAACCGCAGGCATCTGGTCTGCACCACTCCTCTCCTCTCCTCCTCCTCTCTACCCTGAACCCACAGATCTCTCTCTCTCTCTCTTTCTCTCTCTCTCGTCTGGCATGAAACAGACTGACTGGGGGAAACGGTCCAAGAGAAAGAGAGAGAGAGAAATACACACACACACACACACACACACACACACACACACACACACACACACACACACACACACACACACACACACACACACACACACACACACACACACACACACACACACACACACACACACACACACACACACACACACACACACACACACACACACACACACACACACACACACACACACACACACACACACACACACACACCAAAAAATAAAAGGAGGAAAACAAGAGAGAAAAGAAACAAAGATGGAAAGAAATGGGAAAAATATCTGAAAAATTAACCCGAAACAACTTCAAAAAGGGACGGAATGGGGGCAGAAGAGGGAGAGCCGGCTAGACTGCTAGACAGAGCTGTGTTTCTGAGATATCAATAGTCTGTTACTGTCTCCGGCGCGGAGAGAGGAAGGGAAGGGAGGGGAGGGGGAGCAGATCAGAGAGCCGTGCCCAGTGAGGGCTCAGTCTGCTGGGGGCAACGCTTCTGGCAAACCCCCTTACCCCTGCTCTGACCTGGAGGGTGCCCCGGCTCCCGCAATTTCAGACACAGTGGGCAAGAGGCGTCCGTCTTGAATACCAAGCAGATCTGCTAACGGATCCGTCTGAGGAGGCGGCTGCACAGAGCACACGCAGCACAACAATACCACGCTGAACCGTGTGACGCTGTAAACGCAGGATTTGTTGTTTGAGATTGTTTTTTTTGTGGCTTTCGCCTTTGTTCTATATTTTTTTATGGAGGGATAGACAGTAGGCTGACAGGAAATGGGGAGAGAGATGGGGGGGGGGGGGGGGTGACACGCAGTAAAGGCCGTCGGGGTCGGGAGTCGAACCCGCGGCACACTGCCAGACTGGATTACCAGCCAAGGTGCCTGGACCGCTGAGCCACGGCCCAGGTTTTACTTGAAAATGTCCTTCAAATCCTGGAAGTATTGAGTGTGATGAAAGTGAACAAAAAAGGACAATATTTGGTGATTGGCTTCTAATGAAACAAAGATTGTGCTCAATGGCTCAATGTTTGCGCTTGGGAAAGCCATCTCTATAGAAGATGTGCAATGAAAGTCATGTGTTTGTTTGGTTGCTTTGTTGTGTGAATATGTATTAGACAATATAAAAATGCAAACATCACAAGGTACAGTCAAACATTTTGGGTCCTAAAGGAAAGGAATGGATTACACCGAAGACATTGCGGTCTTGTTTCCATTCGGGTCCTATACGCACTCACACACATGTCATGAACACTAATCAACAGTCATATCTATCAGCTTATATGTAAAAGTTATAGGACTAAGATAAATAGCGTATACATTGTGGGTTTTGATTTTCATTCAACATTTTTATTTTAAAATTAAATAAAAAGACATCATGCCAATTATTCCCATTAGAACATTCCGTTAATTAACACGTTATATATGAAATGTTTGAAATATAAATGATTTGTGTTCTATTGTATTTATGTCCTAAAAGTATAGCCTTATTTACTTTATTTCTATTCCTGCCCTTCTTCATGCATACTGGATGCTGAAATTACCGCATTTTTTCCCCCCCTCAGGGGTCAATACATGTTATCTTTTCAGCATTATACTGCACTTTACGCTATACAAACATTCTGGTATATTACCTATTCCGCCCCAACCTTTATTTAGGTTTCGCTGAGCTTGCATGCTCTTTTTCAACAATGCTCTGATTCACATTCATGAAGTTCCATACACTGAAGACTCGGCGACTCACTTCCACCGCAAAGCACTGCGCGTATTAAAAATTCTATCTTATTTTTGTCTAGAAGTTTGTTTGTGCTAATGAGGAAGAGGGGGGAGACAACCTTAATTATCCATGTCTGTGGGCCATGTTAAAATGGACTAGAAAAGGAATCGGGCTATTTTAACCCTGCGTGCATCAAAAGGCAGCTGTGTTGTAATTTTAGCTTTTTGCGGTGGCTATACTCAAAACATAGCAGATCTACCAGCTCACGGCACTTGTACATCTGCTAGTTTTGAACTTTCATTTTTGTCAAATACGTTTTTTATTAAGAACAGGTTATCAATGATTATATAATTGGTACAGTATTGAAAGTGAGAGAACTACATGGTTTAGAAGTCATTTTGTAGAATCAGGCCTTTTGGTCTTAACGGATAAAAACCCAAATTGTATTTTTTTCTTCTTCTTCCTAGAATAAAAACAGGACCTCTAAATGATGGTTGGTACTGTAGCCCTGCCAAACTAAGAGAGATATACAACTTCCCACTAGCCCACAGGCAGGCGTATATACATGTGGCTGGTGGCAGCATGCAGCGTGTTAATCTCTGGCCCAACAACTCACACGGGGGGGTGAGTGACAGCATACAAGCTGCTCTCTTATATTGACATCCTGAGAAGAAGTGCCTGACAAGCGTGTCATGTCAGCCTTTCAGTCAGAGCAGGGGTAGGGGGTGGGGGGGTGGGGGGGGGGGGGGGTTTGGATGTGAGGGGCGTAAAGGGGCCCAGTGACAATGTGTTGCGCTCAGGTGTCTCTGCCTGACTAGCCCCATCATTAGCATCGGTCCATGTGTGCTCTTCTAACGAGGCCAGGGGTGGTGGTGCGCGGGGGCGGGGGGACGGACGGACAAGGTCCTCCGTGGCAGAGGAGAGGGGGCCCCCTCCCCCCCACCCTCCCTCCCCCGCTGGCCCCTCAGGGAGCCCCCCCGGCAGCAGTCGAGTCGCGGGACCCCTGAGCCTGTGGGCGGCGTTTCTTGAAATGCCATACAGCTCCAGAGACCTTTTCCACAGGACTGACTGCTATAGAGAATCAATCACGTTGCCTCAGTCACCACCACTGGGCTCTGCCGGGTCGACCGACCAGTACCAGAGACCGGGGAGTATCGACTGACCGCATGGGCGGCTCAGTGGTTCCCAAAGTGGGGTCCGGGGAACCACCATGGGGTCGTTGAGGGAGTTCCAGGGGGTCCCCAGCTACATGAGGAACCAAATGGACTAGGGATGCACCGAAAGGGAATTTCTTGGCCGAAACCAAATACCGAATATAGGAAACAGTTGGCCGAATACCGAATAGCCAAATATGATTAATATTCTATATATTTTTTCCTACCAATGCTGTCATGGCCGCACCTTAAAGCTACCTGATTATGGCAAAAGACATGACTATGGCAAAACTTAACTTAAATAATAATCACTATTATGGGTCCATAAAACATCAGCACTTTTGGATGCATTAATTGCGTACACTATTCGGTGATATATTTTCGGCCTATTCGGGACGAAACCGAATAGGCCGAAAATGCATTTTTAGCCATTGGAACCATTTGGTTCCATTTTGTACACTCTCAGAGTTACATTAACTTTGATTTTCCAATATACATTGGGGTCCCAGAGATAAAAAAATGGCATTAAATAAGAGACCGTAGCCTAATTCAGGTCAAACCAGGGGCCCTTGAAATGAAAATCACTGCTAGGGTCCTTGACATGAAAAAGTTTGAGAAACACTGACTTACATAGCACAGGGTTTTCAAAGTGGCCCGCCAGGGGGTGCCACGGGGGCCATTTTGGAAAGGAAAATGGGGCCCCATTTTCACCAGTGCCTTAGCCCTTATACCCAAACTTCTTTGCCTTTGTTTTTTTGTTTTTTTGTTTTTTTGTTTTTTACCATTTTGAAAAACATTTTTGAATAGTTCAAATAGCCAATCTACAAGCTCACAACGTATCGAAGATCAGCTAGTTGAACAATTTTAAAATGGTAAATAAAAAATAAAAAAAAGACAAAGAAGTTTAGGCATAAGGGGTTTAGCACTGGCTAAATTATGGCCCGAAATGTTATAGCTTACACCTTGTGCATATTATTAAGTCTCTGCAGCCGCAAAAGCAGAGATTATCTGGTGCTTTGGGAAACCGATGGGTCGATGGGCGTCAATCTATTTATGCGCACTGCCAATAGGTCCACGAAAACATTCCCCCTCATCCCTATAACCATATAAACCTGAGCACTTATGGCTGAGAACTGAGAACCGGAGAACTCAACAACTTAACAAACGGTTTCAATGGCGTGGCACGCACCAGTCACTCAACGTGTGCGTGTGCGGCATATGGAATGCGATGCATGGCATATCAACCATCCTAGGGTTGTAAGGGCTACAACACACACAGCACTGCTCTTAGGATGTACACATGCAGTACTATAGCCGGACATTTCATATACTGTAAGTGTGCTGTCTAAGCACATGCCCAGTGCAACCTAATACTTGTATACGTATGAAGTGTGTGCGTGAGCACGCGCATGCGTGTATATGTCTGTGTGTTTTGCATCCGTGCGTGCGTGTGTGTGTGCGCGTGCGAGGCGTGTGTGTGTAATGTTGTAGTTAAATGCTGCATGCGTTTCCCTGCGATCGAGGTCTATGAAGCTGCAGTTTGCATGTCAATGACTCGGGGAGCACAGCTGCCCGATGGAGGGGTCACTGCTCCGGCTGGTCTTCTGGGCTCCTTAGATGACAGGCCTGGCCCCCGTGCTCCTCTCCACAGGGGCGAGGGGAGGGGGGGGGGAGGGAGGCCTGGCCCCGTGCTCCTCTCCACAGGGGAGAGGGGAGAGGGGGGGGGGGGTTAGCAGGGGACCGTCCTCATCACCAACCCGACCCGACCCAACACACCCCACACACACACACACTCTCCCCCCAGGGGTCGTCAACATGGCCGTGGCAAAGACTTGGCCTCAGTCGTCCGTGGCAAATTCTACGATTTTTATTTATTTTTTTACACACCATTATAAAAAGGTTCTTAGTTTGATCATATCAGACCAAATTACAAAAAACGTCGGGTCTCCAGGTTTTCCTCGTAGGACACCGATTCACACTACAGCGCTAGCATTCATTGACCAATTATGATATTATTCACGCCAGCATTTTTCCCAGTTGAGCTCTTATTTTGAAAAGCCACATTTCCAGACTCCCGGGAACTGATCATAAACTAGGAAGTTGGATGATGCGTGTTTAGGTCCCGTGTATCAGGCGGAGCTAACCCAGTGCAGTGGAGGGCTTCACATCGTCGGCTCTGTGCCGTCAAATAAACCTTAATTTTGTTTTGACCAAAAATGCCATCTGGGACAAGGAATAGGAGATACAGGCGATTGAAAGAAACAGATAGAATGGGTGTTTATGGTGCCGACGATCTAAGATGGGCGACCCAGTGTTATGACAACAGCTAGCAACCCGATGCTAACATAAGTAGCATTATGACATTTGACGTAGATCTCGGCCAATGGTCCCATAACTCTGAGAGGGTATAGAAATGGAACCAAATGCACCCGTAAGGGTGGTTGGGGTCTCACACACCCTGCGCACACACACTCTCATCTGAAAATCTTTTGTTTGTGTTTGTGTATATATTTGTGTGGTTTTTTTTCAAATGTATTCAAACGTTTTCAATTCTTCAAGAATGTTCACTTATAAAGGAGGAATAGCGGCTCTGCAACGTCACAGTGCGTTGTAGATCAGCTATTTTTAAACAGCCTGCCCTACAATATAAGTATAAAATAGGGTTGACGTGGTTGAACAGACATTTACTCTATATTAACAACCGAAGCATCTTTCAAAATAAAGGCGCTAGAGTGCCAGCAGATATGGCAGATTTTACTCTGAAAGGTCCCTTCCTTCCATTCCCCCCCAAAAACCGGGCGGCATAATCTTCCATTCTTACCTCATGGTGGTCACGCTAAAGTCGCTTCTAGAAGCGATTATATTCCAAACGAGATGCATGCTGAAGTCAGAAATGAAGACGGAACATTGTCCTTCTGGTAAAAACCATGGAGGAGTTACGAGGATACGAGCCATTCTTTTGGAGCCGCAAACAAGGAAGTGAACGGCAGCGCGCATGCGCAAATCAACAAGGAGTATATTGCAGAAGGAGAGGCCAACCAAAAAAATCAATCAATAAAAAAGACCTAAAGACGCTTATACACGTCCAAGGCACCCCATGGTTTTGATATAAAAGATGTCCAAAATTGTGTTAACTTGTTTCGCTGGGGATCGATATATGACGATACTGTACAGTTTATTGTCAGCTCGCACTGAAATTTGTCTTTGCAAACCAAACCCTCCTGACAGGCATCATCCTGGAACCCCGTCAAGGACCCCCCACTTTGAGAACCACTGCTCTGGCAGACTTCAACGTAGACCCCCCCCCCCCCCCAGCCCGCCCCGACCAAACCCCCCCCCCCCCACATCCATCCATCCCCTCCCTTCCCCTCCTCCGGACGAATCCCCCCAGCTCTAGCGTTGTTCACTCGCTGGCTGATACTGAGCCGCGCAGCGTCTCGCTTGGCCGAGGCGGCCATGCAGGCGCATCGATTTCATGTTTTGGGGCTGGCCCGCCGCATTGATTTTTATGCAGGTTCATGGATCACGCCGCCTCCTCTGTCTCCTCTCCGCAGTTCAGTTCAGGGGGAGGCGAGGAGAGAAAAGGAGAAAGCAAAAAAAAAGAAAAGAAAATGACTCAGTCATAACTGCCAGGTGGAACAAGCTCTTGTAACTGTTGGTTCAGTTACTGTGTTTTGCTATGGTTGTCCTCTATAGAGCGCTGCAGTCCCGCCCCCTTTCATGACGACGTGAGACCCAGAAGTGAAATCCCTGTTAATTTGCTCCATAGGCTTTTCAAAAAGTATTTATTTAAAGACGTTTACGCCGCGGACAAAGCCAACTCAAGTTATGACAAATCATACACAACATTTTGGGCCCAACAAATAATTACAAAGAAGAAAAACAACAAAAAAGTGTTGTAACCTGCCGTTTTCTTCTTCTTTCTAATTATTTGTACGGCCCAAAAGATTTGTCACAACTCGAGTTGGCTTTGTACGGGGCTTAAAAGGTCTACTTTTTGAAATGTCTATGAGGAAAATGAACGGGGAATCATTTCCTGGGCCCTGGTAGGGGGCGGGACTGCGACGCTCTATAGCTCCAGTTAGCTCATAATAAGGCTGTCCCCGAACATTCAGGTTTTTTTGGGGGGGGTTTTCTCGGCGAACTGCGATATGCATAATAAGAGTACTATGTTCATGTTGTGTTTACATGTTACATGTTTAGATGTTATTAATAATCAGAGGGGCACACAACCGATGCGCCAGTGGGCATACGTCGTCTTTTTTCTGTGCGTAGATCAAAGGCATGCAAGGCGCATTTGCGCACCAACAGCTGAGACAGTTAGAGAAATCTGACAAAAAAGGAACTCAAATGTGATGTTAATGTCCCGTAAGTAGACTTAGAAATAAAACTAGTGTTGACTAATCATTACATGTGGCTCTTATTTTGAAGAGGAAGTTATGCACAGGATGATGACCAGGTCGCTAGTAAGGTCACTAGGAGGCAGCGAATCATGACTAGGTTGCCACTGAAGTCATCGTTAAGGTCGTCAGCAGTGTGCTGGGTGCAAATGTAGTCCAGGCGCTTTTCAAGCACCTGGCAAAAAGAAAATAAGAAATGGCCTCTGACAGTTCCTGAGCTGAGACACGCCTCCTCCCTGTCACTCATCCTCCATTGCTGCTCCGCCTCCAAACACTCCCCCCCCCCAAAAAAAAACCCTCCCCTGTTCCTTTACACACGCATATATCTATAGAGATGTCGCACGGACACACACTCACTCACTCACTCACTCACGCACGCACACACACACTTCATCACCCATGGATCTATACAGAGATGTGTGCCACACACACACACAACCCGTGTTCCTTTCGACACCCATATATCCAGAAAGCACACACACACACACACACACACACACACACACACACACACACACACACACACACACACACACACACACACACACACACACACACACACACACACATGCACATGCGTGCGCACACATGCATTGCACGCAGACCCGTGTTCCCTTTGACAGCCATATACCTTCTACAGAGAGAGAGCAGTCAGTGGAGCGCGCACACGCACACACGCACACACGGCATACATACATCTCACACCCACACACAAGGCCCGCCCCCTTCCCAGTTCCACCCAGGCGTGGGCTGCATGCACACTCCTTTAACAATCCCTGTTGTTCGCTTTTACAAACACATGTAACCAGAGACAGAGAGAGAGAGAGAGAGAGAGAGAGAGAGAGAGAGAGAGAGAGAGAGAGAGGTGAGCAGCCCTCCTCTCCCCCGCTCCTCTCCTCTCCTCTCCTTCTCCACAGTGACCTGTAAAAGTGGCAGAAATGTCACACACTTCATTTGTGCGGCAGTAAAAAGCCCAGCTGCCTCGGGAGCCATCAGCCCTGCAGGGTTAGGCCCGAGACGAGACGAGTAGCAGATGTATGTAGCGCCATCGATCTGACAAGTTATTAAAGAGGAGCAGAGGCAGGGGGAGGCCATCAGGAGCATGACACTGACAAGCGGAAGGGCCAGCCCCCCCCCCCACCACCCACCCTCACACACATCATACACCTCCTCCGCTATTCTCTCTCTCTCTCTCTCTCTCTCTCTCTCTCTCACTCTCTCTCTCTCTCTCTCTCTCTCTCTCTCTCTCTCTCTCTCTCTCGAAAAATTCTGAGTGTTCGTTTAAATCCAAGTCTGTAAAAATGGACTCCTAAGGGTCCGACGGCTGCAGATCTTTGAGTTGAATTAACACTCTCTCTCTCTCTCTCTCTCTCTCTCGCTCTCCCTCTCTCTCTGTTTTATTATATTTTTTTAACTATTCCTCTAACACTCGCCTCTCCAGGCACATGCAGAGATGATGGGGCCCAAGAGGCCTTGAGGCGAGCCCGCTGTCCTTTCTTTTACCCTCAGGGGCGAAAAGTGCCCCCTTTGTATTTGGGGGCTGGGATCAATTGCACTTTTATTTCAAATATAAAGAGGGAAATGCATTATTGTAGTATAGTATCCATGAAAGAAATACACCTTATCAATACTCCCCGCACACTCAATGCTTTTTTTCAATCAATCAATCAATCGATCAATCAATCAATCAATCAATAAATCAATCAACCAACCCTAACGGTCCGGGCACCTACAGGCTGGTAATCCAGCCTAAAAGCGTGTTTCGGGTTTGAATGTCAAATATTTCAACATTCTGAATACATCTTGACAAGAAAAGCTTTTGAAATCAAAACGGGCAGAGTTACATCACAGCACGGTTCTTTAGCATATTGATGCAAAATAACGTTATATATACATCCTTATATACAATTGAAAACATGTCCCCAAAAGCACGCACAGGAACAAAAGGCACCAGCTACTACGTCACTGACACGCTGCAACACACACTGCAACAACACACTAACACGACACAGTCTTACCCTCCGCGTCGATCCACGGCTATCTCCTCATGTCGCGCCGCACGCCCACAGTCAACAACACCCGCGTAAAAACTGTCATTGCACTGCCACTACAGCCGCCTCCCGTCCACACTCACAAACAACATCAATATCAATAATAAACACAAACACGCCACAAGCACCGACACCCCCGCCTAATTTGTTGCCAGGTCTATGAAAACAAGCCCAGAAAAAATGCCATTCAACACGCTACTTACAACTTGCTTACAATTCGCGGACCTGGCAACACTGCATCCTGTTTTCCCATTGGCTACGGTTGCTACAACACGCATTTGCACTGCATCTTGGGAGCAACACAGCTTAATGTAGGGGTCACCGATTGCTGTGCTACATCCCCCTCATGTCCTCACCACCCCGTTCGGCTACACCACACACACTCACCTACACAATTCTCCACATGCAACACAGGGCCCTTATTGGCTAGCCCCCTCACATGGCGATCCCCACGCAACAAAACACAGCCAGCCACACACACACACACCCACCCACACACACACACACAACGCCCACGTTCGGAAATATCGCACTGAGCGCACTGTGCAAACCTGGCGTGGTACAAGCGGGACAAACCGACGCGCAAATATCGACACGAACAACAACAACAACACTACACGCACACGCGCGCGCTGCAACAACACACAGCTACGTCCAGTGTGTGTGTGTGTGTGTGTGTGCGTGCGTGCGTGCGCGGGGGGGAATTTGGATCGCCTCGCGATGCAGCGAAAATGCCACTACACTACACAGGGCTCGACAGTGCGACTAGGTACTCGCATTTGCGCCTTACAACATCACCGTGCGAGTTGTAACATTCACTTTGTACCACCGGTGCGACTACACAATCCGAACTTTAAAGCTACAACTTGCGCAGTTTACATCCACAAGAATGTGTCACTCTCTCGGTTCTGCACCGCTGCTGGAGAAGTATAGCACTGTCGCAGGCAGCGCCACTAATCCCCCCCCCCCCCCCCCCCACACACCCCAGAGACGGAGGAGAGAGAAGAGAGCGAGAGAGACAGAGAGCACACACGTGAGTCCTGCAAATTATATTGACCCAATATTAATTTGTACAACCTAGCAAAGCATAAGATATCATGCTTTGGAGAATAGGCTGGTCTCTCTTTTTACAAGACATAAGCCATTGCATACAGCTTCTCAACCCTTTCAAATTTCAAGGACCCCCATAACTCTGAGAGTAAAACCAAATGGACCCATAAGAGTCCCATTTCATTCCATTTGTACAGTATCACAGTTAAACGTTATAACAGAGTCCATTTGGTTCCATTTGTACACTCTCAGAGTTACAGACCTGTAGGGTCCACTTGGTTCCATTTGTACACTCTCAGAGTTACAGACCTATAATGGGTCCATTTGGAACCCCCTCAAGGAACCATGAGGGTCCCTGGATCACACCTTTGACAGCCACTGCTTTAAATCTATACATAACTAATATAGAGCATATTTGATCCATTTATTGTTATGGATAAGAACAACAACACTACACGCGCGCGCGCACGCGCTGCAACACAAAACAGCTGCATACAACGCGTGTCACTGTGGACTTCTGTATCTGTGGACTTCTGTATCGCAACGCGGGGCAACGCAACTCTGGGATGAGCGGGCCGAAGGCCCGCGAAATTCTAGTACAGTACATAATAATAGGTCAGTAGTCGAAGAACAAAATATAACAGGGCTATTTTAGAAAATGTATATATTCTCAAAGTAGACAAAATCTGAAAACAAAAGTTTCTCTGATGATTAAAAATGGCAAATCCAAACCGTCTCCTCCAATGACATCGCATAGTGAAACGGGTTGCAAAGGCACTCGTTTAATTTCTGGATTCTGATAATGTATAATGTTTAGGCTAACCCGGGTGCTTCCATCTATTTTAGTTTTTTAATACAAATGTCAACTGTCTGTTGATTTGACTATTGTAAAGTATGGATGTGCAGATCCAGGAACGCGAGCAGCCTGTCTGTCTTCATATGATGCAATCTCCCTGCTCCCATTACGGAGCTTCTCCCTTAAAAGCAGTGGTGGAAAAAGTACTCACATTTTTTACTTAAAAGTAAAAGTATCAATACTGCAACATGGGTGACCAGAATGTCTCCCTTTGCGTGGAACAGTCCCTCATTCCAAGACTTTTCAGGCGTCCCAGGGGAGGGGAGAATGTTTAGGCCCGTCACAAAGATGCAAAAAGATATCATACTAGAATATATCTGATTGACATTTATACCACTTACCTGTAAATGGTATAAAAGATCGGTTTCTCCAGATCGGACAAATTGTCGATCACCGATAGAGTCATTTGGAGTGAAAAACGACCGATCACCGATCAGTGGACGATCAATCGGAGCACCTCTAATCAATAATAAACGTATAAAGCGAAAAACAATCCATATACAGTATAATCTATTGGGTAATGCGATAGAGGCATCGCAATATATCCTGAATTCTAAGCTAGCATCATCTTTTTTTTCTCTTAGCTACCTCAGCAAAGCCAAAGGTGAGCAATTTTTCAGAGGAATAGGCTTCTAAATAATGCTTTATTGGCCTATTATTTGGTCCTGTGATGTTAAACTTTTTTTCTTTTCATTTACACATGAGAGCAATATTTCATTCACGCCCAGCGGATCCATCGCGCGATCAATGGTCTCGCTTACTCAAACACACTGATCTACAAGTTGTCAAGACGTTGTGACACAAAGTGTTGTAAGCTTGTAGATCTGTTAATTTCGACAAGTGACGTCGTTGGACCTGTGGACGTTCCGTTTGCCTTTTATGGTGTTCAATGGCGCGTGGAACAACGCTAAGGATCTACAGTACACATGGACGCGCTTTTGATTTACGCACAGGTGGGATTCATTATCTGATACACCTGTGATCCGAACAAATCAAGGCTATCGTTCCATGAATCGCACATCAGTCTGTACTTAAAAAATATAGGCCACGATAAAACTATAGTAGAGAATTTACGAAGAGCTTCGTGAACGAGGCCCAATTGTCTTTAGATGTGAGAATTGAAGCGATTAAAATGTCTTTTCAAAGGTTTAGGGTTAGGGTATAGTGTGATAAGATGTGTCTGACTGCAGTCTTTTTGTAGTGCATGGTAGACATTGGTATAAAAAACAACCTCTTCCCCAGATGCCAAAGGTGAAATATTAAAAGGATCCATGTAAAATCAATGTGCATGTAGGCTACTGTAGTCAATGTATTCAACGGCTCATATAGGCTAAGGGCAGCCGTTGGATGCAGTTCCCAGTTTAACAGTGTCTTATCCTCTTCAAATAGTGCAGTGGGGGTCGCGAGACCCCCAGCCAAAAACGTTGAGAGCCCTTGCTCTATTAAGTACTCTGTAAACACTGAGTACTCCTTTTCTGGGTCTATACGTGCAATGGACCGCCGAGTTTGCGCACCTCTTGCACAGTGACAGTAATTCAAACAAGTCCTCTTCGTCCCAAGGAGAGATTAATTTCCGTCCCAAAAACATAATTTAATGTCCCCCTGGGTGATGGGCGGTGTTATAGTCTCGAACCCTGCCATGCGCATGCTGTGTCATTCACGGGTGACGCCTCGCATACGATTCCAAAGAGATTTGAGCACACACGCACGCCACACATACAGACACGGTCTGGATGGAATTTAAACATATAGAAGACAGACACCAGGTCAGCACAACTCTATGCTGACATTTTTGTCGTGTCCAGTTAGGCTTTTTAATTTGTGTTTGAGATGTCATTACATAGTGCAAAGACCCAAAAATGAAAGGCTGCACCACTTTCACCATGCGGCATCCCTATTTTGGGCATGTCATTATGGGGCAAAAGGAACATTAAGAAATTGTCAGAATTAGCAAAGATATCAGATCTAGAAGCTCACAATGCATCACGGCATGTTGTGACCTTATAAAAGTAAGTAGGATTGCCGAGCCATGAGGCCCCATAGGGCCAGAGCCTATCTCCTGTTTCTGTAGCGTGAGGCAGCTTGATGTACAAGTACATCCCCTGGACATGACTCTATAGTATGTCGCAGGGACTTACCCCCAATCCAACCCTTGATGCCATGGGCAGGGAGGCACTGGGTCCCATTTTTAAGAGTCTTTGGCATGACCCGGCCGGGGATCGAAACCCGACCTCCCAGTCTCAGGGCGGACACTCTAACCACAAGGCCACTGAGCTGGTGAGCTTATACCGTAGTTCCTATTGTTTTTGCTGCAACACACAGCCTAGAATGACAGCTCCCTCCGTTCATCGATCATTCCAGCTATACAGTATAGGATGGATGAAACAAGCACAGATGATTGTGTATGACGTGGTGTGGTGTGTGGCAACATAGTGCATGTCAGTGAGGGGAGTGCCATGCCATGTGCACAGCCTCGTCTTTCCCCCTGCCCCATGCAGTAACCCTGTCCAATTCTACAGTTGGGTGCCACCGATATTGTCCCTTATTATTTGACCCATTTAGGCCTGACCTCAAAATTTAAAAAAATCCTTCTAAATCCTCCAGTTTTCTGAAATAAATATTTTCACGATTTTTCAAAAATAGCAGACCTACAAGCTCGTAGCGCGCCACTCGGTGGCGCGCTATGAGCTTGTAGATCTGCTATTTTTCAATAGCTAAATTATAACATGTTTAAAACACCAAAAGGGGTTCCCGCCCAAAATGGGTTAACTGTCCTTTTGCGCAGATCACGCAAACCTCAGCAAAAAGAAAAGGACAATATCGATGGCCTCCAACTGTACCTTGCTGTCCCCTGTCTTTCTCTCGCTCTCCAATACTTTTCTTCTATCTTCTTCTTTCTCCTTTATTCGTCTTTCAATTCTCTAAGCCCCCTTAACCCATTTCGGGGCGGGAACCCCTGTTGGTGTTTTAAGCATTATGTTGTACTCTAGCTATTGAAACATAGCAGATCTGCAAGCTCATAGCTTGTAAGTCTGCTATTTTTGAAAAATCTCGAAAACGTTTTTAACTCAAATCTTTGCTTCTGCATGGGGGCGTCCCTGGAACAACATATTTTCAGATGGGGGTCGCCCTACACATACATATAATTCTGTGGGTCCTTGACATGAAAATGTTTGAGACCCACTGACATAGAAACATTGGGTTTTCTGAAAACTGTCAGGATTTAGAAGATATTTGTAGAATCTTTTCTCAGGTCAAAAATGGGTTAAATACCGGACGATAATATGGGGAGGTCGTTAATATAATATCAGACCTCCCCTTAGTAGTATAGTCATCTCTGTTTCCATGTCTCTGTTCCTTTCTCTTGTTCCTCGCCCTGGTTTGCATTCAACTACTCTGGTCTGTGTCTTTTTGCCTGTTCATCAAACCCTCTCTGCATCCATCATTCTCTTCCTGCTCAGCCTCTACCAATCTCTGCCACTTTTCTCTCTCGCGTCCTATACATACATACTTATATATGCTTCTTTCTTTGTCTATCTCTCTGTCTGTCACCTTCTCTCTCAAACTGTCATGCACCGTCGATCCTTTCCCCTGAATCCATGTCCACATTTAGCATGCATCTCTCCCACTACTCACACCACGCAGCGGGTTATATTTATTTTGCTGGACGTGCGTTGTCGATCATCCTTTCAATTCTGCAGGTATCTCACTGACTCATCCGACATGAATTATGATGAGCAAAATATGCAGCCAAGCAGAGTTTAAAAATACACTGTCGGGCGGAAACTTTTCCTTTTTTATTATTACTATGAAAACATTTGAAAGTACTTAACATAGAGGCGGCGCGTTGTGAGCTTGTAGATCTGCTATTGCTATTTTCACTACTTTTGTGTGACCCTCTGGTATGATGAAGTATAAACTACTACAAATAATACAAGGTTTCTAGCCAACAGAAACATGTTCTTCCTAACCTCCCCCTGGCCAGCCGGGGCACCTGATGGAGGGGAAAGGAACTGGTCGGAATAACGTGTTCCTTCCACACGCTACGGCCGGGGAAACTCTCCTCTGTCAGGTGAAAAGAAGCAGCTTGGACTCCTCATGCATAGAAGGAAGCATTGGCAGAGGAAGTGTAGAGCCCAGGATTACATTAGATAATTGACACTGGGTGAAAAAATGGGTTGCAAAATCGTGGGATAAAAAATAAATATCTATATATTAATACAGTACAGTACAATTAAGAAGAGCACCGCTTTGTGCACAGTTCGGTTGGCCGACCAGTCATTGGTCCGACATTACACAGCGCACCCACACAACCTGCCTATAGCACGGGGAAAAAACACTGTCAGTGGCCAAAGATACATCAATGTCTGCTTTCGTTCAAACTGTACGGTTTGTGTGTGTGTGTGTGTGTGTGTGTGTGTGTGTGTGTGTGTGTGTGTGTGTGTGTGTGTGTGTGTGTGTGTGTGTGTGTGTGTCTCACTCAGATCGCGGTGCCACATAAGACGCGTGCCGTTAGACGTGAGCGCGCCGCGGGCGCATGACGAGCTTCTATTTCAGATACATTTTCAACACTTCAGAAATTCCATATACCTCAGAGGACCCTCCACTCCACAGAACGGCACCAGTGACACTATACCTTTATGTCCCACTTGAGGGGATGTTCAAAACACTTTACTGTAAAAAAAAAGAAAAAAATAAAAAAAATAAAAGAGAAAGAAAACCCCCAAAAGAAACCCATTACCGTAATTAACTCCACATCGCAACTGTGCCGTCGGTGTTGAAGCC
>NC_136793.1:52734348-52762551 GCF_951216825.1 Electrona antarctica
AGTCCCATCGTGTAAGATAGATATAAGGGGGAAAAAGTAGCCAAGTAAATTAGAGTGGAGGAGAAAACGTAGAGGGATTGTAATTCTTTCTGCTTTGGGACCAGATCACAATCCAACAAGCCCAGGAGGAAACGATGGGATGAACCACCCCCACGCTGCAATCCCACACAACCTCCCCGAACCAACACGCTCTCTCCTTCTCACATCCACTCATTTGTCCACAACGATCGGTTGCTTAACCACTTGAACCCCGGCATCCATATCCTGGCATTCCTGGGGGAGGGGGGGGGGGGGGGGGGTATATTAGCCAATCTACAAGTCATGGCTACGATATTTGGTGTAGTGGTGAACGGGCGAATACCAAGTAGTCAACTCAGGTCAGTTTCACTAAGACTACAGGGTTAACCACTTGATCTTCAGCATCCATATTCATAGCGGGGGGGGGGGGGGGGGGGGTATTAGCCAAAGATATCCGATCTACAAGCGCAAAGAGAGATGTGGTGTAGACAGAAGAAAGCGGTACAGTGCTGCACAATTAATCGGAAAAAAAAGATTGCGATCTAGATTCAGACACCTATGCAATCTCATTTCTAAATTTGAGCGAGAATGGCGCAGCACTAGTTGGCTGTCCAATTCATTTTAGTTACTCTTGTGTTTTTGGCTACAAGAGAGACTTTTAAGAGAGGTTTAAGTCAAGCATGTCTGTTTAAACTTAAGCCACAGCAGTAGTCCATGTGCCACATTTTGAATGCAGTAATGTTCAGCAACTATATAGACTATAAAGAAAATCAATATTTTCATGGTAAAAAATTGAGAATCGTCATCTCAATTCTTGTGGAGGAATCACATTTGAGCAAGAATCGTGCGGCACTAGTACAGAGCACCCCGCTCGAGTCTACTTTACAAAGTCTAGGGTTTTTTTGTTGTTTTTTGTGGTTTTAAAGCTTGCCTCCATCTAGTCTCTGTGGTGGTGTTGTGGTGTTTGCTGTCGTCGCAGGGCACGCGCGCGCACGTGCGCTCCAGCGGATCGCTTTCTAGAGATGTTATATGTTGTCCCGACTGGAAGTATATATATATATATATATATATATATATATATATATATATCGGCGGCGGTGCAGCCAGCTGCACACAGCTTGCCGGTGTCACATTCAATTACGTATCCTTCCACTTTCCACCGAGACAGTAATTGAGCCCGGGGCACTTCCTCTATTTTAAAAACCACAGGAGTAGAGCCGCCTGCACGGCTCCACTACACTGCAGCCTCCCCCCCACCCCCGAAAGCCCCGTTGTCTCTGCTGAATCCCACCAACACCACCACCACCAGCAGGACCCTCTCCCTCTGGGACCCCCGGTGGGGAGGGTGGGGGTGTGCTGGTGTGTGCTCCAGGCGGGCGTTGGGGCAACATAACACCACCAGCCAAGCACCTGCACCAATTAGACTGGAGTTTAATCAGCGCGTTGCCCTGCTAGCCAGTGTCGAGGAACCTCTTGTCCAGATGTGGGGAAAGTCACATTTATAAATAACCTAGACCACTGGGTACTACTTGGTGCGTCTTGGAAAGTCTGGTGACGCGAGGTGCGTCTTCTCTTGAATCCAGAGGGACACGTGCACGCACATGCACCGCTCCGTTCCGTCCCTGCGCGTGCACGTCAAAAGATTACTGGTACCACGGCGTGGTACTGCGTTCTACGAGCATGACACCACTGCATTACATCACCTAATCAACATGAGTTAGACTCTAATATATTAGCACCCCTCACTTCACACGGGTGTGATTTTTAACCATTTATAAACCTATTTCCATTTTGCCTGCCATATCCAAAATACTTGGACAACTTGTTTATCAGAGACTAATTGAACATCTTAATAAATACATTATATATACACACATCAGTAAAGAAAGAAGCATTCGACATATACTGTATGACACTTATTCACCTAGTAAATGGAATATACAAAGCTAGAGATAGAAAGGAAAACTAGGTATTTTCTTGGATTTATCGAAGGCTTTTGAAGGCTCAACACGTAGCTCAAATAACCTCCAAAGTTGATTTTCTTCTGCTGTTTTCTTGTTATTATGTCCATATATTATTTGTGATGTGTTTTAATTTATATATATATATATATATATATATATATATATATATATATATATATATATGTAATCTTAGATGTTCTTGGAGAATGCCACTTCTTAAGCCCCTGGAGGGTTTTTAGGCTTTCTCCTTCACATGTTCTACTTTGTAACATTTTTTAACATGTTTGTAAGTGAAAATAAGCAAACAAACATCCTCTCTCTCCCCTTGTCCAAATCACACCTCACATCCATCCAATTCCCCCCAGCCCCCCCCCCCCCCCCCTCTCTCTCTCTCCCAGTCCAAATCACATCAACCCAACTCCCTCTCTCTCTCCCCTTGTCCAAATCACACCTCACATCCATCCAATCCCCCCCCCCCCCCCCTCTCTCTCTCTCTCTCTCTCTCTCCCTCCCTCTCTCTCCCAGTCCAAATCACATCAACCCAACTCCCTCTCTCTCTCCCCTTGTCCAAATCACACCTCACATCCATCCAATCCCCCCCCCCCCCCCCCCCTCTCTCTCTCTCTCTCTCTCTCCCTCCCTCTCTCTCCCAGTCCAAATCACATCAACCCAACTCCCTCTCTCTCTCTCTCTCCCTCTCTCTCTCTCCCTCTCTCCCAGTCCAAATCACATCAGCCCAACTCCCTCTCTCTCTCTCTCTCTCTCTCTCTCTCTCTCTCTCCCTCTCTCTCTCTCCCTCTCTCTCCCAGTCCAAATCACATCAACCCAACTCCCTCTCTCTCTCCCTCAGTCCTAATCACATCGCCTCTCCTCCCGATATCCGTCAACAGCAGCTTGGAAGGAAGGTGGTCTGCTGGGCAGAGGGGGAAGTGAATTAGTGATGCACTCGTCTCCCTTCAACAAACTGCTGTTGCGGTGCCCTCCGACAGCCACTTAATCCAAAAAGTGCTCCAGTGAAGCAGCTCATTCCCCGGCATGCAGCAGAGGGCCTGCAGTTGGACTGGCCCGCAGTTCTCTGGTGGTGTGAATATGAAAACTGAACTGAGCATGAATGTGAAACAGGACGGCGTCGGGTCTGGTCTGGGGAAAGAATGCAGACGCTGCACCACAAACCTTTCCCCGGAGAAATACATTCCAAAACGTTGTCCAGACCCGCCCTAGATGTCCGACTATACTCCTCACGGACGGACCATTATTGTGAGCACTGTTCTTAAAACCTGTATTGACTGTGATTGGAAGGGCAACGCAGCAAGACTTTCAAGACTGCGTTTAATTAGTGCTTCACGATTCTTGCTCAAATGTGAATCTCAATTTTCGAGATCACGATTCTCTTTTTTTTCTTCCTGGGAACGTTTCTACAAATGTCTTCTAAATCATGACAGTTTTCTGAAAAACCATATGTTTCTATGTCAGTGGTTCTCAAACTATTTCATGTCAAGGACCGCCAGAATTATATGTATTTGGCCGCCGAACCCCATCTTAAAATATGTAGTTCCACGGACACTCCAGACGCAAAGTTTTGAGTTAAAACGTTCGCTCTGAAAGAATATATATTCAAAGATTAGCGCCACATTTTCACGATTTTTCAAAAATAGCAGATCTACAAGCTCATAGCGCGGCACCGAGTGCTGCGCTATGAGCTTGTAGATCTGCTATTTTTCAATAGCTAAAGCATAACATAATGCTCAAAGACCAAAAGGGGTTCCCGCCCCAAAATTGATTCAATAAACGTTATCAACCGCTATGAAGGCGTTGGAATATGGCGTTTTTTTCAGCGATGGCGCTCGGCTCTGTTCACTTGGAGCGCCCGCACGACGGTGAAGACATGTTGGGGGCGTGGAATGTACAGTGGGGACTAATATTTACTAATCTGTGCCTATCGGTACGCAACTTGAGCGGCGCCGAGTCGGCTCTGGTGGCCGTCACAACGCTCGGCACGGCGACTCGCTCGGCGGTGCCTAACGTGGCTCAAGGCCACCAGAGACGGCGCGCCTCCGTCACGGTCATGGTCACAAAAAGCAAGCGCTCCCTAACGCAAGTGGCTCCCAAACATTTTCATGTCAAGGACCCCCAAATTGACAGTAATGAGCCCACGGTAGAGGGCAGCACCCGAACACCCGAGACCCGAACCGAGAACCGAGCCGGTTCGGGTCCAAAATATTGACTTGTCCCAAGGGCAGGGTAGGGATCCACTCCAAATTGCCCGGGTCTGGGTCGGATCGTTTGAAATGCAGTTACCCGAAATAACCGGGAGGATCCGAGATTTATATATTAACCCTTCAACTTTAAAAATAGGTTTAAAAAATAGACATGCGTGCGTTGTAATTATTACATTCTAAAGTCCACCCACGGACCCCCATTTGAAAAGATATGGCAGGGACCCCCATAAGAGAAGATTTGGACGGATCTAGCAGTGATTCTCAACCCGTTTAATTTCAAGGACCCCCAGTTTGACATGCATATTAGTCTACAGACCCCCATTTAATGTCATTTCTATCTCTGGGACCCCCAATTTATATTGTAAAATCAATGTTAATCTAACTCTGAGAGTGTACAAATGAGTACCACAGGGTGTGGTACGGCTGTGGCTCAGGAGGTAGAGCAGGTCGTCCAATGATCCATGGGTCGGCGGTTCGATTCCCGGCTCCTCCTGTCTACATGTCGAAGTGTCCTTGGGCAAGACACTGAACCCCAAATTGCTCCCGATGTGCTGGTTGGTTAGCCTGGCTAATAAGCCAGACTAATATCACACAACACTGTCGCGGTATATCAGTCTGGGCTGGCTCCACTTGGATTTCATTTCCCGGGGAACATTTTCTCTTTGACGCAATTGGTCAGAGCTACTGTCAGTCAAAGGTCTCAAGCATTGAACGTCACTGTACCAAAGCCCGCCTATATTGCATACCGTGTCCCGATTGGTCCGACCTGTTCTCTGCTGTAGGAAAGAGGCGTGCTACTGAGCCTCGCCAGACCGTAATCCGCTGGTAGGCAACTTTTTGTTGCCAACGGCTGATTCGGTCTGGTTTATTAACCAGGCTACTGGTTGGTACCTTGCATGGCTTCCGCCGCAATTGGTGTATGAATGTGTGTGTGAATGGGTGAATGTAATGCACAATCTATGTAAAGCGCCTTGGATAAAGGCGCTATATAAATGCACCATTTACCATTTTATTTACCATTTACCACAAATTTCATTCTGACCCCTCCACGAAAAGGCCTCGTTGTCCTGAACCCTATCATTTATACATTATGGATCAATAGTGTGGACATTTGGTTGTACACTCTCAGAGTTACAGACCCATAAGGGTCCACTTGGTTCCAAACTATCATTTAGCTGGGGACCCCCTGGAACTCCCTCAAGGACCCCTGGGGGTCCCCGGACCCCAGTTTGGGAACCATTGCCTTAACGTGTCAGTAGTTTCACTTCCGCGTTTCCCAGTATGTGTGATTATCACATACAGTTGGGTGCCACCGATATTGTCCCTTATCATTTGACCCATTTAGGCCTGACCTCAAAATTTTAAAAAATCCTTCTAAATCCTCCAGTTTTCTGAAATAAATATTTTCACGATTTTTCAAAAATAGCAGACCTACAAGCTCGTAGCGCGCCACTCGGTGGCGCGCTATGAGCTTGTAGATCTGCTATTTTTCAATAGCTAAATTATAACATAATGTTTAAAACACCAAAAGGGGTTCCCGCCCAAAATGGGTTAACTGTCCTTTTGCGCAGATCACGCAAACCTCAGCAAAAAGAAAAGGACAATATCGATGGCCTCCAACTGTATGGGCTCTAGTCTAAGCTTCTGACCACGGACATAATCTTGATTATAGGCCGATAACATTCGAAGCGGGTGTTTGTTCCATGAAAATACTGTCTTTCATCTGCACTGCTGACTATTATACTACATTCAAAATGTGGCAAACAGACAACATCAAAGTGCTTGACTTGAACCTCTCTTAAAGTCTGTCTCTCGTAGCCAAACACACACAATAAAATAAAATAAACTAGACAGCCAACTAGTGCTGCACCATTCTTGCTCAAATTTAGAAATTAGGTGTCTGAATCTATAGATCTCGATCTTTTTTTTCGATTAAGTATTTTATTTACAGCACCACGCCTCTAACGCTGAGAGAAAGACCTGTGTCTGTGTGTGTGTGTGTGTGTGTGTGTGTGTGTGTGTGTGTGTGTGTGTGTGTGTGTGTGTGTGTGTGTGTGTGTGTGTGTGTGCAGGGGCTTGGCTTTGTTTGAAACTCATCACCACCCATAATGAATGACTTGCGCTCTTCTGACACTCCTACGTATACGTACGGAAGATGAAAAGCAAAGACCTTAAATCACGTTAACGCAAGCTGACTTATTCATATTTAGGCAGATTTCAGTCCATAATCTTCCGTGCTCAGATGTTCACTCGGGCCTTATTAATACATGAAAGAAAAGGGCCTAAGTCTATAAAACTGACATGAAATTTTAAATACTCCCGCATATCTTTTCTTTCATCTGCTCTAAAGGATCTGACCCGACGTTGGCTGGATTAAAAACATGGCTGCCACTGAGCGCGGTTAAATGCCCAGCATCACTTTAACCTTTTAAAACCGGGAATGCACCGGAGGGCCATTTATAGATTTTAACCGCTTTTTTTAACCGTTATTTTGTACTTTGGCTATTCAGAAATAGCAGATATCCAAGCTCACGGCGTGTCACTTCGTGCCAGGCTTATATGAGCTTGTAGATCTGCTATTTTTTTTGAAAAATCGTGAATATTTGTGCATATCTTTCAATATATATTTTAACATTTTTAACTCATAGCTTTGCTTCGAGGGGGGTCCCTGGAGCAAAAATGATTTGAGATAGGGGCCGGCGGCCAGATATGTACATGTATGTACATTTGGGGGTCCTTGACATGAAAAAGTTTGAGAACCAACTGACATAGAAACTGTCAGGACTTAGAGGCATTTGTAGAATCAGCCGTATAGGTCTTAACGGGTTAAGGACCACCCTCCATGTTCATCGAGCCGGGCTACACACGGCGTACACATCCACACACGTACAGGTTTGTCTTTATAGTGCAAATCCAGAGACGCCCAAATAATTGAGATGATTTGCTGGACATTCTGCCCCCATTAGGAGAAAAGACCGAGAAGCATGATTAGTGTTATCGACTACGACACGGGTGCTAATAACACCTCGCACCGTCCTCATCAGCTTCTCCCTTAAAAGGAGGAGTTCACCCCCCACCCCCCCCCCCAAAAAAAGAAGTAGGGGACTCAAAGACTTAACTCATTCACTGCAACGCATGCACTCTTTAACTGGTTCAGACCGTACAACGTGTGGGCACATCATAACTAATCCAACCGACGGGTTGCTAGGACGTGTTTAGCATCCTAGCTAACCTATTTTCATTGATCAAACGAGAGAAAAATATTCATTTTTTTTGGTCTTGGCCTCTCCTTCTGCACCATGATATGATATGATATGATATAGTACTTTATTGTCAGTTCACACTGAAATCTGTCTTGCGACACAGCAGCCAAGTATGCAGAACACATATACGTACACACATTTGACATAACACAAAGAACAAGACAATTTACATACATAAAGACATGAAGACACGAGCAATATCCACCGCTTAGATTATCCTGTGGCTACTACGACTCCTGATTAAGCCTCAAGGTCGACTTAATCAGGAGTCGTAGTAGCCACCATACTCCTTGCTCTTTCGCGCATGCGTGTTGTCGTTCACTTCCCCGTTTACTGTTCACAAAGAAAGGCTCGGTGCGCGTAATCTAGGGAGCTCTCCGTGGTTTTGACCAGATGGCTATACTAAGCTCTCTTTCTGACTTCAACATGCCTCTCGTTCAAAATATGAAGCGAGCGATCATCAGCGACTTTTATCGGAATCTTTAAAGGTAAGCAAGCAAAAATATGTCTCCTGTTTTTTTTCCGGAACGGAATTGGGGGGGGGGGGGTAGGGGGGGGGCTTACAGAGTAAAAGCGGTCTTATCTTTCCGGCACCCCGAGCTACTATTTTGAAAGAAATCCCAGTTGAGTCCCCACTTGAGTGTCTGTGAGGCCTTTCCAACCCATTTTGAGATTTTGAAGTTGATTATCTTTGCCCATGAAGCTCTCAGAAGGTTCCCATTTCATGGCTTTTCCTAAATATTCGATTCAAATCATCTCTCATATTTTCCCCATCTGAAACATTTTCAAAATATGAATTTAGGCATTATATTTAAAAGACAATGGCTCTACCCCGCTGGGGGTGGGGAAGGTGTCAAAGCGTCTGGAGGTCCAAGGGGAGACAGTAGCCAATAACATTGCAGGGGAAAAAAAGGTATTTTTGACCTGAAGTCAGCTTGTGAGGTACCTGGCCTTACTACGGTCATGACCTGAAGTCAGCTTGTGTGGTACCTGGCCTTACTACAGTCATGACCTGAAGTCAGCTTGTGTGGTACCTGGCCTTACTACAGTCATGACCTGAAGTCAGCTTGTGTGGTACCTGGCCTTACTACAGTCATGACCTGAAGTCAGCTTGTGGTACCTGGCCTTACTACAGTCATGACCTGAAGTCAGCTTGTGTGGTACCTGGCCTTACTGCAGTCATGACCTGAAGTCAGCTTGTGGTACCTGGCCTTACTACAGTCATGACCTGAAGTCAGCTTGTGTGGTACCTGGACTTACTACAGTCATGACCTGAAGTCAGCTTGTGTGGTACCTGGCCTTAATACAGTCATGACCTGAAGTCAGCTTGTGGTACCTGGCCTTACTACAGTCATGACCTGAAGTCAGCTTGTGTGGTACCTGGCCTTACTACAGTCATGACCTGAAGTCAGCTTGTGTGGTACCTGGCCTTAATACAGTCATGACCTGAAGTCAGCTTGTGGTACCTGGCCTTACTGCAGTCATGACCTGAAGTCAGCTTGTGGTACCTGGCCTTACTACAGTCATGACCTGAAGTCAGCTTGTGTGGTACCTGGCCTTACTACAGTCATGACCTGAAGTCAGCTTGTGTGGTACCTGGCCTTACTACAGTCATGACCTGAAGTCAGCTTGTGGTACCTGGCCTTACTACAGTCATGACCTGAAGTCAGCTTGTGTGGTACCTGGCCTTACTACAGTCATGACCTGAAGTCAGCTTGTGTGGTACCTGGCCTTAATACAGTCATGACCTGAAGTCAGCTTGTGGTACCTGGCCTTACTACAGTCATGACCTGAAGTCAGCTTGTGTGGTACCTGGCCTTACTACAGTCATGACCTGAAGTCAGCTTGTGTGGTACCTGGCCTTACTGCAGTCATGACCTGAAGTCAGCTTGTGGTACCTGGCCTTACTACAGTCATGACCTGAAGTCAGCTTGTGTGGTACCTGGCCTTACTACAGTCATGACCTGAAGTCAGCTTGTGTGGTACCTGGCCTTACTGCAGTCATGACCTGAAGTCAGCTTGTGGTACCTGGCCTTACTACAGTCATGACCTGAAGTCAGCTTGTGTGGTACCTGGCCTTACTACAGTCATGACCTGAAGTCAGCTTGTGTGGTACCTGGCCTTACTGCAGTCATGACCTGAAGTCAGCTTGTGGTACCTGGCCTTACTACAGTCATGACCTGAAGTCAGCTTGTGTGGTACCTGGCCTTACTACAGTCATGACCTGAAGTCAGCTTGTGTGGTACCTGGCCTTACTACAGTCATGACCTGAAGTCAGCTTGTGTGGTACCTGGCCTTACTACAGTCATGACCTGAAGTCAGCTTGTGGTACCTGGCCTTACTACAGTCATGACCTGAAGTCAGCTTGTGTGGTACCTGGCCTTACTGCAGTCATGACCTGAAGTCAGCTTGTGGTACCTGGCCTTACTACAGTCATGACCTGAAGTCAGCTTGTGTGGTACCTGGCCTTACTACAGTCATGACCTGAAGTCAGCTTGTGTGGTACCTGGCCTTAATACAGTCATGACCTGAAGTCAGCTTGTGGTACCTGGCCTTACTACAGTCATGACCTGAAGTCAGCTTGTGTGGTACCTGGCCTTACTACAGTCATGACCTGAAGTCAGCTTGTGTGGTACCTGGCCTTAATACAGTCATGACCTGAAGTCAGCTTGTGGTACCTGGCCTTACTACAGTCATGACCTGAAGTCAGCTTGTGTGGTACCTGGCCTTACTACAGTCATGACCTGAAGTCAGCTTGTGTGGTACCTGGCCTTACTACAGTCATGACCTGAAGTCAGCTTGTGGTACCTGGCCTTACTACAGTCATGACCTGAAGTCAGCTTGTGTGGTACCTGGCCTTACTACAGTCATGACCTGAAGTCAGCTTGTGTGGTACCTGGCCTTAATACAGTCATGACCTGAAGTCAGCTTGTGGTACCTGGCCTTACTACAGTCATGACCTGAAGTCAGCTTGTGTGGTACCTGGCCTTACTACAGTCATGACCTGAAGTCAGCTTGTGTGGTACCTGGCCTTACTACAGTCATGACCTGAAGTCAGCTTGTGTGGTACCTGGCCTTACTACAGTCATGACCTGAAGTCAGCTTGTGTGGTACCTGGCCTTACTACAGTCATGACCTGAAGTCAGCTTGTGTGGTACCTGGCCTTACTGCAGTCATGACCTGAAGTCAGCTTGTGGTACCTGGCCTTACTACAGTCATGACCTGAAGTCAGCTTGTGTGGTACCTGGCCTTACTACAGTCATGACCTGAAGTCAGCTTGTGGTACCTGGCCTTATACTACAGTCATGCAAGTGTTAAATGGTCCTCACCGCCGTGGCCTTCAGCCGGAAGTTTTATTCTTGAAAACCCCCGAAATTCACCCCGGTGAACCGGAAGTAGTATCCAAAATTAAGTTTCTATACCGATTGAGACTTCGACGTACACCTCAATGAGCAGCATTGTGGTGACTTTGAGAACAACATCATCACAACTTTGTCCAAAACGGTGTTCCGTAGACGAGTAACTCTCGTGAATAGGCTAGCTACTGTACCCCACTGTGCCAAAACCAGATTACGAGATTTGATTATTTGGCATTAATCCACAATTTAAAAAAAAGAAAAAAAAATGTTTTACTCACATGGTAGAACAGTCTAAATGCGAATCCGATGTGCTCGTGCACAGACTCATTAGTCGTTTTTCTGCTCAAAATGAGACATAATCTGAGGTTTGGGAGGGGCGGGAACCACTTTTGGTGCAGTTTTAAACATTATGTTATAATTTAGCTATTGAAAAATAGCAGATCTACAAGCTCATAGCACGCACCAAATTTTGGTGCCCAAATCGAAGAAAGGCGGAAGTAGACGGTTCTTCCGGGTGCTTCAAAACGCCACTGAGCAACTTCCACTGACATGAATAGCGTGGGGGGCGAGGCTATCGCGCCGGTTCAGTCTCTATCCTTCTTTATACTCTATGGTGGTGGGGGGTGCACTTCCTGGTTGCCCAGGAACTCTTCTTCTACTTTGGTATTTCGCGCATTTGACTGGTACTGGCCTGACGATTCCGCCTAGTGTAACGGGAGGTAACGTGTTAATTACTTGTAGCTTTGAGTAGCTCGGCTAACTAGTGGCCACTTTTTGTTTGCAAATGTGAGTCACACATTTCACACTGAGCCGCGCACACACACGCACATGCACACACGCACGCACGCACGCACGCACGCACTAACACACACACACACACACACACACACACACACACACACACACACACACACACACACACACACAGTGTGCGCCCCTCAAAAAAACCTTTGCACCACACAATAAAATAATAAATTAAACATTTTCGGTTAAACGGTTACCAGTTAAGCGGTTAACCAAGGCCGTCCCCATAGTACGTGGTATTTTGCCTTTAACCAGACATGGCTGAACCACACAGAGGTTGAGAACAACGCTGGGGCCCCCAGATCACCGCCGGGGCCCCCAGATCATTGCGATCCTCCTTGACAGAACAACCTGCCTCCTGGAGATGCTGCTAGCGCACGCGATTCCTAATCCATCATGACAGATGTGGTGGAAATACAAGCGGCAATAATGTTGCTCTTTGAGAGGATCTTTTAAACAGACTGGCATCGCGAGTTAAAAGATGTGTTCGGGGTTAAAGTTAGCCGAGCGCTCTCTCTCACTCTCTCTCGCTCTCTCTCGCTCGTATATATTTGAACCCTCTCTCTCTGCCAAAAAGCTGTCTTGGGTCAGGCCTCGCATCCAGAGTGTGGGCTGACGCGTTAGTGCACACAAAGTCAAGGTTTACTCCACCAAGTCTGCTAGTCGAGGCCCCGGGCTTTTGGCACCGCCTCCTGATGGCTGCTAGCTAGCTGCAGAAAAAGGAAAAAACTCCTCCTCCTCCTCCTCCTCCTCCTCCTCCTCCTCAACAGTGCAAGTGCATCAGAGGAGATCTGGCGTATATAGTCGAAGGGCTCCGGCCTTGTAGGACGTGCTCCTTTTCTCTCGGTGTGCACCACAGGCTGCACCTCTCGCCCCCCCCCCCCCCCCCACCACCACCTTCCTTTTCCTCCCCTCCCGCCCTCCCCGTCCCAACACACCACCTCCCCTTATCTTCTTCTTCCCTCTGCTAAAATAATGCTAATGCAGAGGTCAGCAGAGCCATGCAGCGCAGAGAGAGATTCGGGGGGAGGGGGGGGGGGGGGGGCAAACAGCTCCCGAGGAGCTTGCTTTTGATTTTCCAACTCCATTGAGCTGCACTTATTCAATATTTACTCTCCAAGACCTCTGCATTAATTTTACACCGTACTTCTAAGACGCCTTGTCTAAAAAAAAAAGAGAGAGAGAGAGAGAGAGAAACCCTTGCAAAGGGCCTTATACAGCACTCCTAACCCCCCCCCCCCCCCCCCACCCCCCCCCCCACACACACACACACACATCCAGCGCTCCCTTCTCCGAGAGAGCACTCCAGTGAAGGCTTCATTCTCCCTCTCTCTCTCTCTTTCTCTCTCTCTCTCTCCCCACTATGCTACTACTACTACTACTTCCCATCATACAACACCACTGGGAAGGCCAATCCTGGGCTAGTTATTGTTGCTGCGCCGCTCTATCATTACTGCTAACCTTGACTCCTCGGCTGCGAGCTGTAATCACGCGCAAGCCACCAGGGAGCGCGCCTGGCCTGAGGTGAATTATTAATTAGCTAAGGCTGTTGGTCCTCCCCCTCCCCCCCCCCCTCAGCCTTTCCCTGGGAGAGAAGGGGGGGGGGGGAGAGCGGTGGGGGGGGGTTGGCTCCACGCAGGCAGCCCAGGCATGGGGTTGCCCCGGCATGCAGATGGTATTAACCCATTCTGGGCGGGGAACCCCCCTTTTGGTGTTTTAAAGCATTATGTTATACTTTAGCTATTGGAAAATAGCTCATAGCGGTGCCGCGCTATGAGCTTCTTTTTTTTTAATCGTGAAAATGTAGTGCAAATCTTTGTTATATATAAAACGTTTTTAACTCAAATCTTTGCTTCATGGGGAGAGTCCATAACAACATATTTTCAGATGGGGATCGGCGGCCAATTACATAATATTTTTGGGGGTCCTTGACATGAAAATGTATGAGAACGACGTGACATAGAAACATGTTTTTTTTTAAAGAAAACTGTCAGGATTTAGAAGGTATATCTGTAGAATGGTCCTCCTGGTCTAAATGGGTTAACACACCTATCAAGGTAAGAGGGATCAGCACTCTGGGCTACTCATAGAATTGTTAAACCATTAAGTCCTGGTGGTGAGGAGTGAGGACCACCAGATTCTACAAAAAATAATGCGCCTTCTTAAATCCTGTCCCGTATAGAAAACCCAATGTTTCTATAATGTCCGTGGTGCTCAAACCTTTCATGCTATATAAGAACCCCGAGAGTGACGTAATCGTCCGCCGTCGACCTCCGTCTCAAAATATGTCGTTCCAGGGACCTCCCGTGCAGAAGCAAATATTTGAGTTAAAAGCGTCCGCCGCAAAGAATACATGCTCATAAGATTTGCGCACGTTTTCACGATTTAGCAGGGGAAAAACATTTTTTTGGCGGTTATAAAAGCTATATAAAGTGACACAGATTGCGCTCCCGCCGGTCTTAATGGATTAAGCAATGTGGAATCGATAAACCTCGCACCACATCCTGCCTGCTTCACGCATGGTGGTGCCGCCCTCCTCCTACTCTCCATCCATCCCTGTGAACGACGTGGAGGGGGTGGAGGGTGTGGAGGGGTGGATGGGGGGGGTATCTGGGTTCATTAAAATGATCTTCACAGGTTCCCACCACACTGGGGATGTGTGTGTGTGTGTGTGTGTGTGTGTGTGTGTGTGTGTGTGTGTGTGTGTGTGTGTGTGTGTGTGTGTGTGTGTGTGTGTGTGTGTGTGTTGATGAATTCCACTTTTTAACCAACTAATGATCAACTTTCTATATGAAACCCAAACAAAACCAATGCATCCTAATACTTTGTTATCCTTTGCTGACCTCTCTTTTCCCCGAGAGCATGCAGTGCGCGCGCGCCTACACAAACACGCACATGCGTACACAAACGCATGCACGCACTCGCGCACACACACACGCACGCACTTACACACACACACACACACACACACACGCACGCTCAATTTACAATTAAAATTAAGATGCTCTCAGTCTTATCCAGAGTGAATAAGTGCGCACACACACAATGTGTATTAACCCTTTTAGACCTGAGGCCGATTAAAAAAGAAAAGAAAAAAAGCCTGCTAAAACCCTTGAAAATCTTATTGGGAAAAAAAGCATGTTGCTTGCAATTATGTATATCAACAACGAATGAGACGCAGAGGTGTTCCCGGATTGAAAGCTATAACAACTTATAGGTTACACGCAAGAATTGGCCAAAAATGACAGTCGAATATTCCTTTTAAAATACCACGTGGGTTCGACACATTCGAACCTATATCGAACGTCAAATGTATATCATTTTAATATAAAATATTGAAGCCTATTACGTAAAACATTCTCTTTTTCTTTCTCTATATGCACTGACCGCGTTTGGTGCTGAGAAATGAGAAATCAAATGAATGATTTTATAGCCTAATTTTTGCAATGGTTTAGTTTAGATACAAGCCCAGGAACAGAGACGCATCACTCCAATGATGTGCTCACTGTGCTGCGAATAACAGTTGGAACAATCCTTACCTCGACATGAAAGGGGAAATAATCAAATCAATGCATTTGTTTTTGGTTTAAATCAAATCAAGCTAGGCTACAAGACCAGTAAGACACCCGAGGGCGCGAAGCGTCCTCGCCCAACATACCCACCCGAGTGACAGCAGACTGCTGGGCGAGCGCTGGCGCTTTGGCATGGGGTTCAGATCAACATACTCACCCGAGTGACAGCAGACTGCTGGGCGAGAACTGTCGCTTTGGCATGGGGTTCAGATCAACATACCCACCCGAGTGACAGCAGACTGCTGGGCGAGCGCTGGCGCTTTGGCATGGGGGGTCAGATCAACATACCCACCCGAGTGACAGCAGACTGCTGGGCAAGCGCTGGTGCTTTGGCTTTGGGGGGGGGGTCAGTCTCATGGTCAGATCAACATTATGGAATGTCAGAACAGGTCCGCTCCATCGAGGTCTAAGGGTGGCAGCGGGGTCTTGAGTGTGCAGGGTTTGATGAGGGCCCGGGTAGGGCCGGGCCTACATTTTCAGGCCTGTTGAGAACTCTAGTTTTCGCCGGCTGCCGGGCGCGGCTGCACTAATAACTTTGGGGCAGGCCCGTCTAGATTTTAAATGGACAGGTATCAGACAAAAGCAGTGTTGTTCAAGTTACTTTTAAAAAGTAAAGAGTTATAGTTATAGTTACTTATCTAAAAAAGTAACTAGTTACTTTACTTCTGTCGCACAGTAAGAGAAAAGAAACTCCCTAACATTATGAAATGTAGTGGAACAATAAAACATGTTCAGAAATGTTGACAGGCATCTTTATTGTAGCCTCAACTTGCCTTCAAAACAAATGGTGCTGTGCAAATTTGCAATATGAAAAAAAATAATAATAATCAAATAAACATTTTTTTTTTAGAATATGTATTATATATGTTCAGGTATTTGGAAAATGTATTTCTGCACATTGGCCCTGCTTTCACTAGTATTTTGCTGACCAGTGCTCTGAAAGGAACAGACTCCACCGTTGAGGGGAAGCATTTCCTCAACAACATACCTGGCAAGTGGCAATCATTTTGTCAAGTTGACTCTTGGTGACATGCCTCTGTGGCGATTTAAAATCGATCTTTGTCTGTTTTGGTGATGTGAGGCAGCCTAGCTCATGGACTGATTTAAGATGCTTTCTTAGATTTGCATTGCTCTTCTTGGCTGTGGACAATGCTTTCTGTCCGCCACATAATTAGCATTTTCACCTCAATGTTTTTCTGGGGGGGAGAGGGCAGCCCTATCACTGTGCCCGGGGAGGTGGCCACGGGTCCCGCGGGGATCCGTTAGCATGCAACGGTGTGCAAGGCTAACGCACGGCTAACGTCAGGCACTGTGCTGCGCAGGAGGGACGCAGCAGTAATAATAAAGGAAGTACGGGGAATCGAATCACACACAGCGGGGACACTCCATGGCATGTTAAAACATTTCCTTGACCCGCAAGTACTCAAATAATGCTTGTATTTCCAATCCACAAAGCATCCGATCTCACTGTCATCCGCATTTGCCATTGTAGCGTGTGGTAATAATGTTCGTTCAACCGGCGTTTTCTGTGTATGCGTTACGAGGGTTTGTGTGTCTGTGTTTAGAACTGTTTACCACTGTAAGACCCGCCCTACTCTGTCAGACTGTCTCTGATTGGCTTACCCTGAAATCTGTCCCTACGTTAGCCAATCAATGACCTCTTCTGTGACGTGCTTTGTTCATGTTAGAGTGGTCTCAGAGGCTAGTATGAGAGCACACTGTCAACAGAGTACAACACAGATGCTCTCTCAGCACAGAGACGAGACGTGCCTGTATGACAGATAGACTCACGGGCACGGCGCTGCATGGGGAGACTTTTCACTCGGATCACATAAGTTGACATAACATAACGCTATAACGCGGGTAACGCTCGCACTATAACTATAAGGCCGTTATGGAATGGGGAAATGTAAAGCGTTAGGTTACAAGTTACTGCAAAAAGTAGCGCCGTTAGGTAACGTAACGTGATGTAAGGGCGTTAGTTACAACACTGGACAAAAGGGAGACATCGAAGAGGAAGGATCAACATATTATGGAATGTTAGAACCGGTCAGCTACATATATGGAGATCTAAGAGTTTGATATTTGAGGTCAGATGTAGAGTTGCTGGCCAATATTGATGACATCAGGGATCTCCATATATGGGCTTAATATTGATGACATCATCCCTGATGATGTCACGTGATGTCGCGAGGCGGGGTGACCAACCAACCAACACACTGACGAGAAATGCACGATTCCTTAGTTAACTGCGACCTTTGGTCGCAAAAAATGTGTCACGGAGGGAGCTCCGTGTTTTGTTTACGTCGCGTTTTCGGTCGTCGAGTCTCACTGTAGTGTAAACAGTTTCAGCTTGACTAAAGTAACTTTGTGTGATTAAACGTGTCTGCTTTCTAATACCGAGCTTCAAAAGTTCAAAAGCAAAGCGACTCCGGTGCTTATGACTCTACGCTCCGAGGACTCCGGGGGGCGTGTGGGTGGGTGCACCGTGTCACTCTGTGGTCAGCGTGAAGTCTGTACTATTAACCATTCTGGACGGGAACCCCTGTTGGTGTTTCAAGCATTATGTTATGCTTTAGCTATTGAAAAATAGCAGATCTAAAACTTGTAGATCTGCTATTTTAGAAAGATCGTGAAAATGTGCCTCAAACTTTGAATATATATTCTTTCAGAGCGAACATTTTAACTCAAATCATTGCTTCTGGGGGGTCCCTGGAAACAACATATTTTCAGATGGGGGTCGGCGGACAATTACATATATAATTATGGGGGTCCTTGGCGTGAAGATGTTTGAGAACCACTGACATAGAAACAAGCGTTTTTCAGAAAACTGTCATGATTTAGAAGACATTTTTAGAATCGTCCTCAGGTCTAAATAGGTTAATTTGACCGCGGAACACGCTAAACCCGCCTTTTGTTTTATGCGTTTAATTTTTGATAACTTTTAAGACATACAGGGTATCCGTCGGACATCCGTGACACGTCACACGTTTGGAACACGTGACCGAAAAAATAAAAAATAAACACTGACGCTCGATTCCTAAGGCTTCTGGGAAACCGAGGCTCAATGCATTGCCTACGGTGCGTGTCGGCCGCTTCCTGCTTGATCTGTTCCTTGTTTATGTTTCGCATCGCCGCGGTGGTGGAATCCCCGATTCAAACACAAACCATGGGACTATTTTCAGGTGGATTTTCATGAAATGGAGTTAGAATTTGCGACGCCGTGATTCTTCAAAGGTTAGTGTAAACACCGGCAGGGAACGGGAGTTAGATATTGATTTATAACTCAGTAAACGTGTTAAACAGGCAGGCGTAGCGTAGCGAGGAATCCGACTTGTTCTTCGTTGTATGCCGGTGTCGCGTCACAAACATAAACTAATCTAATCTACCGTAATTTCGCGAGACCAGCCGCCGTTTAACATCGAGCGGCCCAGAGTCTCGCGAGAACTCGCATAGCATTTTTTTTTTTAATTATTATTATTTTTATTCTAACCTTCATTTTTTAAAGTCGGTTATTCTTTATTTTTTATATTCGAATATTCCTTCGAGTATGGAATATTAATTTGCAGCACTAACGCGCACACACACACGCACGCACGCACGCACGCACGCACGCACGCACGCACGCACGCACGCACGCACGCACGCACGCACGCACGCACGCACGCACGCACGCACGCACGCACGCACGCACACACACACACACACACACACACACACACACACACACACACACACACACACACACACATCATGACAATAAACACAATGTTTTCAGCCAAACAAAGAATTAGAAAGAAGAACAAAAAACGGCAGGTTAATACAACACTTTTTTTGTTGTTTTTATTCTTTGTAATCATTTGTTTGGTCCAAAATATTGTGTTTGTTAACTTTGTTGTCATGATTTGTCACGACTCGAGTTGGCTTTGTACGACGCTTATAAGGCCTTTACGTTTTGAAATGTCTATGGGAAAAATGCATTGGGAATTATTTCCTGGGCCTGGCGTGGTCATGAAAGGGGGCGGGACTGCAACGCTCTATACTCTATAGACCTGCACATCAGTACCTCAGTGTACGTTTCCCACTTTCCCTGCATGCAGAAGCAACCTTGGCTCATCACTTGCTTTCCAGAGCCCCCTAAGGCCATCCATTTCTCAACCCCCTTGACTTTTTTCCCTAAACACTGGAGACTATAGGGACGACAGCTAAGCCTTTGATCTACACAGGGCTCCTTAAATCACAGAAGAAGTGTCGTCGCACACACGCAGTCACGCACATACACACACACACACACACACACACACACACACACACACACACACACACACACACACACACACACACACACACACACACACACACACACACACACACACACACACACACACACACACACACACACACACACACACACACACACACACACACACTCTCTCTCTCTCTCTCCAAGGGGTGTCTCCCTATATCTTTCTCTGTGCATAGTGCTCCCTCCCATTCCCCAGGAGGCCCGACAACAACCAAGTCATCTATGAAAAGTGACTGAACTGCACGGGAGCAAAACACTGCTCCCTAGAGCCCACAAACTGTTACTCCCATCAGTCACATGCGTCCTCCTCCTGCCTGGTGGCGTGTATTATTTGGCGGTGGTGGAAAAAAAAAACAAGTACTCATGTTGTTACTTACAGATGTGCCGTTTGAGACCCGTCACATGTCCTGCCATTGGCAATTCAGCAGATTGTCAGTGCATTGTGAGAAACAGAACATTGTCGGTGAGAAAGGTGTTATATGTTTATTTTTCCCAGACGTCAACATTTTGAAAATCTTCTAAATCATGACAGTTTTCTGACATACCTACGTATGTTTCTATGTCAGTGGTTCTCAAACTATTTCATGTCAAGGACCCCCAGAATTATATGTATTTGGCCGCCGACCCCCCATCTGAAAATATGTTGTTCCAGGGGGCCCCCCCATGCAGAAGCAAAGATTTGAGTTAAAAACGTTCGCTCTGATTTTTCAAAAATAGCAGACCTACAAGGTCGTAGCGCGGCACTCGGTGCCGCGCTATGAGCTTGTAGATCTGCTGTTTTTCAATAGCTAAAGTATAACATAATGCTTAAAACACCAAAAGGGGTTCCCACTTCCCGCCCAAAATGGGTTAAATCTTTATCCCACGATTTTTGCAAAACATTTTTTTCACCCAGTGTCAATTATCTAATGTAATCCTTGGCACTATACACTTCCTCTGCCAACCTGGGGAGAGCGGCGGACTGACCTCATGCTTCCACCTATATGCACGAGGAGTCCGAGCTGCTTCTTTTCACCTGACATGCGGGGGGAGTTTCCCGTATAAGGAACGACCTTGCACAGAGTGCCGCGCTACGACCTTGTAGGTCTGCTATTTTTGAAAAATCAGAGTGACCGTTTTTAACTCAAATCTTTGCTTCTGCATGGGGGGCCCCCTGGAACTACATATTTTCAGATGGGGGGTCGGCGGCCAAATACATATAATTCTGGGGGTCCTTGACATGAAATAGTTTGAGAACCACTTCCGACCAGTTCCTTTCCCCTCCATCAGGCGCCCCCAAGGTGGTAATTCTACTCAGATTCCCTGAATAGATAAGAGTTCCTCTGCTAGACACTTCCATTCAGTAGCAAAGCTGTAGAATTGGCATTAGGCTAATCAGTGAATAAAACATGCAGGGAAAACAGAAAACCTTCAGGAAAAGCACGAAGAGTTTGAGGCACATCTGTAAGTAAAAGTATCAATACTGCAATGCGGAAATACTCCGATACAAGTGGGAAAAGTCCAGAATTTAAAATGTACTTGAGTAAAAGTACAAAAGTATTGAGTACTTTATTGTTCCTTATTCATGGAGCACTTGGTGTTTTATCATCAATCATCGTCGTCTGGGGAAACACTAGTGGCTTGGTAGGTTAGGCTACATCAGGGGTTCCCCAAAGTCAGGGTCGGGACTCGGGACCCCACATGAGGTCGCGGGAAACTGCAGGGTCGCAAATTTATTTCGGGTCACCCAAAAATATATATATTTTTTAAATTTTTGCGGCTTCCATCTTTATTTTATATTTTTTATAGAGGGACAGACAGTAGGCTGACAGGAAATGGGGAGAGAGATGGGGGAGTGACATGCAGTAAAGGCCGTCGGGATCGGGAGTCGAACCCGCGGCACACTGCCAGACTGGATTACCAGCCAAGGTTGCCTGGACCGCTGAGCCACGGGCCCAGGCCCACCCACAAATATTTTACACACCGGAATGGAAGTCAGCAGAATGAGTGAAATATGACGATATAAAAATGATTACAAATACATTCTAACCATGATTGTTACAAAACCGATAATAGCCCTTAATGTGGGGACAAATGTGCATAAAATTTAGCCTGGCTAATAAGCCAGACCGAAACAGCCGTTGGCAAAAAAAAATTGCCTGCCGGCGGATTACGGTCTGGAGAGGCTCAATTGTACACCCATTTCCTACACCAGAGAACTGGTGTGGCCAATCGAGACACGGTATGCAATATGGGCGGGCTTTGGTACAGTGACGTTCAATGCTTGAGACCTTTGACTGACAGTAGCTCTGACCAATTGCGTCAAAGAGAAACAAGATCCATACACAGCATCTCCAGACTCAAATACCACACGACAGTGTGATTTGAGTCAGGCTTATTAGCCAGGCTACATAAAATTACCTCCAGGGTTAGGTTGGGGTCGCGAGTCAATGGCAGCATTATTTTGGGGTCCCGGGATGAAAAGTTTGGGAACCCATGGACTACATAGCATGTACTGATGACCTCATTGAGTTTAACCCATTTTGGGCGGGAACCCCGGGCTTTTGGTGTTTTAAGCATGATTCTGTTATACTTTAGCTATTGAAAAATAGCAGATCTACAAGCTCATAGCACGCCACCGAGTGGCGCGCTACGAAAATGTGGCACAAATCTTTGAATATATATATTTCAGAGCGAACATTTTTAATTAAAATATTGGCTTCTGGGGGGTCCCTGGGACTACATATTTTGAGATGGGGTCCCAATCCCGACGACCTTTGATGCGCCCCCCCCCCCCCCCCCCCCCCCCCCCACCTCTCTCCCCAGTTCCTGTGAACCTACTGTATATGTATCAATAAAGGTACAAAATAAATATAATATATAGTGGTAAGTCTGTCTGTCCTTGAATGGATTTGACATTATAACTAATAATAAAATCCTCTATGATTTCTACTTCCGGAAACTCACTGTTAAGCTGCATTTCCAAGATGATTTGTTATATTATGTGAATCACTGTAACAGTTTTATTTGTTGTGTTCAAGCACTGACACGGGGCAGACACACACAACACACACACACACACACACACACACACACACACACACACACACACACACACACACACACACACACACACACACACACACACACACACACACACACACACACACACACACACACACACACACACACACTTCCAGATGCGTGCACAGTCGCACACAAATCTTGTGTGAACATATGCACAAATTCACACATGCCGTATAACCACTCGTGTGTACGTGTGAATTTGTGTGCGCACGCACACCACACACACACACACGCACACACACACACGCAGACGCGCACACACACACGCACGCACACACACCACACACACACACACACACACACACACACACACACACACACACACACACACACACATGCGCACACACACACTCTCTCCTGTGCAAACTTCAAAAGGTGCTTTGATCACAAATCTGGCACCCAGTTCTCTTGGATTCTCTTTTTCTGAGGCGCGTTATGTCTTTTACGACTTTTTCTTTTCTGTTGGCTTACGAGCATCAAATCCACAGAGCCGTGTGTAAGGCCTTATGTTTGTATTGTCCAATTCCAAGGCTTTGCCACATGTCAGTCCTCTCTGACATCCTTAGTAGTGTCGGAGATCAAAAGTAAATCGGAATAGGTATAAAGGGACGGAATGTCTTCGGCTACAAAATAAGTCATATGCGTGCGAGATTACATTTGCATGTGGCCCAAAAAACATAAAAATAAGGTCATCGTTATAGTCATCGTAGGGAAGGATATAAATTGCCTCTTTGTTTCCCGCCTTAAAGAAACATTTAACAACGTAAACCCATTGTACTAAGTTGACCCCAGGGATCTATATCCTATATACCCTCCTTTATTTCCCCTTTACACCAACAATACCTGACCTACAAGCTCACAACATGCCACACTGCGCACCACGTTGTGAGCTTGTAGATCCGCTATTTTCGCAGATCTACATCTATAGGGTTCATATACGGTAAAAGAAACGCAGCCTCTGACAAACCTTTGCTCTTCGTATAAAAACCTATAATCCTATAAACGGTTCAGATACCAATACAGTAGAGCAACCTCGATAAAACAAAAAAAAAACATTCGAAAAAAATGTGTAAACATTTGGTTATGAACACTTTTAACAATGCAATATTATTTAGAATTGTACAATTGTTTAGAAATACTGAACGGTGTACTTTCGTGTACAAGGCAACGATTTTTCCAGAACACCGCTCTTCAAAAGGCAACACATACGGTATTTCTACAGACCATTACGTGAACACCAACACTACCAGCAAAGCCCCCCCCCCCCCCCCCCCCCCCCCCCCGGGTCTAATCATTTGCAATATGTTCTGTGTCCCTTTATTGTCCAATAATGTCCAGATCAAGCATATTAACTGAGGGAGGAGAACGCAGGGACGGGGGGGGGGGGCGCGTTGGTCGGTATTATTCACATGGAAATCGTCCTATCACAGAAACAACTTAATCTACCTGAGGTGCCCCCAAAGGTATGAATTATGAAGGCATTTACGGGGCGCCTCGTACATTGCCGTGTTTATTCTCAATTTATGGCTGACAGAACCGAGAGCAGGAAAGCCACTTTGAAACCCTTAAAAACCCCGTGTTTTATTACACGCCCGCCGCAGCACGACGCAGTTACAGTAGGACCGCAAACGACTCCCCACGGACACGCCGCCTGCTCGCCGCAGCCATCCCCACATTCTTAACCCATTTAGGCCCGACGTCGATATTTACAAAAATGTCTTCAAAATCCTGACAGTTTTCTGAAAAACCTTATGTTTTCTGTATCAGTGGTGCTCAATATTTCATGTCAAGGACCCCAAAAATTATATGTAATATGCCTCCGCCCACCCCCCCCCCCCCCCCCCCCCCCCACCCCATCTGAAAATATGTTAATAATATATATTCAAAGATTTGAAGCACATTTTCGCAATTTTTCAAAAATAGCAGACCTATACACGTTCAACTTGTAGATCTGCTATTTTTACGTAGCTAAAGCATAACATCATGCTTTAAAACACCAAAAAGGGTTCCCGCCCAATATGGCTTAATTTCTGAGGCATAATTCTTTTCAGAAACACTAGGGTCTCTCTACGGAAGACCGCGTTTATAAAGGTGATGAATTACTCTCATAAAAGGAATCTCTCTCTCTCTCTCTCTCTCTCTCTCTCTCTCTCTCTCTCTCTCTCTCTCTCTCTCTCTCTCTCTCTCTTCCTCATCAAAAGCCGGAGGATGAAAATGTCCTTAGATCCAAATAAAGAGGAGAAGCCTCCGGGGATGAGCCACGGTGTGATGATCTGGCGGGCAAAGGGGGAAGGTATTATTTCATATAAAAGTGCTGGAGTCGGTGTGGGAGGTATAGATTATGGGTGCAGAGTGGACAGGAACGGACCTGGGAAAGACTATTACTGTGGGTGGGCTGTGGCCAGGGGGGTGGGGGGGGGGTAGGGGGCATATAGATTGACATGAAACGGTAGCATTATATACACTGCAGCACAGGGCCCGCGGGAAGTACTTTACACTAGCAGGGGCTGAACGTGTACCTGGGGGTGCGCGCGCATAGCGCGTGCACGCGCATCATGCACGCGCATTTTCGCATTTTCACGCGCAAACGTGGCCTTTACTTTCCCTCTCCACACGCAAGTTATATATGAACGAACTGACACAGGCAATTAACCAGGATAAGGTGCCAATACTGCGATACAGCATATTTAAATCTCTTTTTTTTTCTCTTTCTCTCCTGTTCGAGGGGGGGGCTGTGCCTGGGGGGGGGGGGGGTGCTACAGCCCCCCAGCACCCCTACTTCCCTCAGCCATGCTGCAGCACACACGGAAGGAGATGCAACATAAAACGTTTGGAATGACAGGTTTGTTGCATGTCCAAATGTTTATATGACGGGCTATTGTATATTTCACGGAAGTTGGAAGATCCATGCCTCACCCGGCGATGCAATACCCGTTGTACCCGTGTCAGAGTACCCGTTCCACCCATCTGTCTGTGTCCATCTTATGCCCTTAAACGGAGATTTCTGTATCTGTCTCTCTATGTCCCTTTATTCCTCTCTCTCTCTCTCTCTCTCTCTCTCTCTCTCTCTCTCTCTCTCTCTCTCTCTATATATATATATATATATATATATATATATATATATATATATATATATATATATATATATATAGTTCTGTGTCAGGCATGCCCACATATGGAGCGTTGTGATGTCAGAAGAGGCCAGCTCCATATATGGAGCATGGGCAGGGGCTCTGTCCAGAGCCCAGGCAGAGGCCTTTTGTGGCGGTTCTGGACAACCGTGGGTCTGACCGACATCGGTGGGGCGAACGGTTCTCGAGTTATGTGGATTACAGCCGTACACACGTACAGACAGACAGACGTATACAGATGTTGCATTTATAGATATATAGTATATATAGTAGTATATCTAGTAGACTAGATAGGCTAGTCTACTGTACTGTAGATAGCCTACTGTATAGGCTACACATAACTACTAAACAAGGACTTCAAAAGAATCATAAACCTCTCAAGTCTTGGCTATTCTAGAAAATCTACAAGCTCGCAAAGTGCCACGATGCAACCCGCTGTGAGCTTGTAGATCTGTTTGATTTTTTTACTGAATCAAATGTTTAATGCTCATGATGATTCACCTTGTGTTGGTTGGCTTGGTTCCAGACATAAAACTATTTATATGAGCATTTTCTGAAATGGCTATGGAGTAAATGAATGGTGGGCGGGCGTGGTTATGCTCTATATAAGGGCTATAACGTTCTTTCATACCAACCCACTCAAACCCTGCCTGCAATCTTATAAACACATGGGTTTTCTAATGCTCTCCATACATCAGCTACACTTGTTTAGTCGACCTCTTTATCTACCCGACAAAAAAAAACAAATCATGAGGAATCCAGTCGTTTCTTTTTTCAGCAGTTCGCATGGTGCTCAGAAAGAGGAACAAGTACCCTCTGTGGTGCTTGGGTTTAACCTATTTAGGCCCGACGTCGAAATCTTTTAAATTCCAACAGTTTTCTGAAATACCATGTGTTTCTATGTCAGAGGTGCTCAATATTTCATGTCAAGGATCCCAAAAATTATATGTAATTGTCCGCCGACCCCCCATCTGAAAATAATGTTTCAGGAACCCCTCAGAAGCAAAGATTTGAGTTAAAAGCGTTCACTCTGAAAGAATATACATTCAAAGATTTGCGCCACATTTTCACGATTTTTCAAAAATAGCAGATCTACAAGCTCGTAGCGCGGCTCCCGGTGCCGCGCTATGAGCTTGTAGATCTGCTATTTTTCAATAGCTAAAGTATAACATAATGCTTGAAACACCAAAAGGGGTTCCGCCCAGAATGGTTTAATGGCCCCCCGAGATGAGAGCACATTGGCCCCTACACCTCCCCCCTGAGTCAAGTGACTGAGATGGGCTGCTCTCCTATGGGTCGGACGGTGCTCCGCTATACGGGAACGCAAGGCGGCTATTGAGGCTCTTGTGCGCGCTGAGGAGAGGGGTTTTTATGGGAGTGCCATTGTTCCCCCTTCTCCCTTCCGGTGTGCACCGAAGACCCTGAGACTCTGAGATGTGTAGTAGTTGGTGGAACAATAAAAACCCAGGTCTCTCTCACACCAAGTAGTGCCGCTGCACGGCACGATTCTCGCTCAAATGTGAATCTCGATTTTGCTCCACAAGAATTGAGATTCTCGCGATTCTCACTCATTTTTCTTTCGTGAAAATGTTTTGTCTGTTTTGTCTGTCGGTGCTGAACATTAACTACATTCAAAATGTGGCAACTGGAGCCATAACTACTGTGGTTTTAAACAGACAAACATCAAAGTGCTCGACTTAAACCTCTTTTAAAGTCTCTCTCTCTTGTAGCAAAAACACAAGAGTAACTCAAATGAATTGGACAGCTTTCTTGCAGATTCTTGCTCAAATTTAGAAATGAGATCGCATAGGTGTCTGAATCTAGATTGTGATCTTTTTTTGATTAATTCAATTGGGCAGCGCACGCACATGCACACGCGCACACACACACACACGCGCACGCACGCACGCACGCACGCACGCACGCACGCACGCACGCACGCACGCACGCACGCACGCACGCACGCACGCACGCACGCACGCACGCACGCACGCACGCACGCACGCACGCACGCACGCACGCACACACACACACACACACACACACACACACACACACACACACACACACACACACACACACACACACACACACACACACACACACACTATGCGGTCCCTATACAATCCTGTCAGTCCTGTCTGATGTTTTAGTACCTTAGTTGTGACAGAGTCACGACTAAGGTACGAACATGCACTACACGTTCCACCAGACACACGTGACGCGAGTCAGTGATTAGAATAAATAGTGTATGAATAAGCAGTCTATGAGTCAAGGAGGTCTACATATTTGTTACCTCTCCGTGTGATTTTGGGGCGACGCAAATGTTGCCTTAAATATAAAGATCTAATGTAGGCCTTTTTGTGACAACATTGGGTGATCTGTTTGAGTGACCAAACAGCCAACATATGGATCAAACTGCTCTTTCAAAGAGACGCCGTTTGAGGTTGAATGAAACGGAGGACTCACAAAAGACGCAACAACCGGGAGACATCTATTGG